>NC_135649.1:36060606-36363636 GCF_053574225.1 Canis aureus | reverse complement strand
GCAGTTTTGGAATGGAGTCCCAAATTGGGCTTCCTGCATGGAGCCTCTTCTCCCTCTGCCTATGTCTCTGCCTCTGTGTGTGTGTGTGTGTCTCTCATGAATAAATAAATAAAATCTTTTTTAAAAAAACCCATCATCATGAGCATCAACAGCTTATGGGGCTCTAGAAAGTCATCTAATATGCATGAATCTCAGAAAGCAAGGAGAAAGATTGGAAGATGAAACATTTGAACCATGTAAAAGTGCACGTTCTCTCTTACTGTGTTTTTTTAAGTTAAATAATAATTCAAAGAAAAATTATAACTATGTTGTGGGATTATACCATATTTAGAAATAAACCATATGGAAACAATTATGCATATGTTGGTGGGTATAAATAGACTTGTACTACTTCTATGATTCTTACATTATACACGAAGCTGATCATAAAGTTGATCATAACTGATCATAGTATATCCTTATTTTTTAATGTCTGTCGGTTATGTAGTGATACCCTCTCTTTCATTCTTGCTATTAGTAATATGTGTTCCCTCTCTTCTTTCTACCTGCTTTTTCTTGATGTGTTTTGTTAGAGATTCATCAGTTTTGTTAAAAGTTGCAAAGAATCAACTTTTACTTTGCCAACTTTCTCTATTATTTTTGTTTTCTCTTTCATTGATTTTTGTTGTCTTTATTATTTCTTCCCTTCTATGTAGGATGTAATTTCTTCTTTGTAAAAATGTCTTACAGTGGAAACTGAGATTGCTGATTTTATGCATTTTTTAAAAAACCATTTACTTTGTTCTATTTAAAGATGATTTTATTATCTTCTGTCCTCTATAGCATCTGATGTGAAGTCATAGACATTTCTATATTAATCCTTTCTATGAAATGTGTCGTTTTTCTCTTGCTTCTAGATATGCTTATAAATAGCTTGTTTATAATATACTTATGATTTCTCTTTTTTAAAATTTATTTCATTAAGGGCTTGTTGAGTTGCATAGATCTATAGATGAATACCTTCCATCAAATTTGGCCAGTTAATTTTTTTAAGATTTTATTTATTTATTCATGAGAGACACAGAGAAAGAGAAGCAGAGACACAGGTAGAGAGAGAAGCAGGCTCCATGCAGGAAGCCTGATGTGGGATTCGATCCCGGGACTCCAAGATCACGTCCTGAGCCGAAAGGAGGTGCCCTACCACTGAGCCATCTAGGCATCCCAAATTTGGCTAGTTTATACCATTATCTCTTCAAATATTTTCCTGCCCCATTATTTCTCCTCTTCTTCTGGGACTCTCATCACATGTGTATTAGGGTGCTTTATATTGTTCCATAGGCCAATGAAATCTTAATTTTTTTAAATCTTTTTTTCTTTGGTCTCTCAATTATTTTTTCAAGTTTTTATTTAAATTCCAGTTAACATACAATGTAATAGTATTCAGGTGTAGAATTTAGGACTTATCACTTACATACAACATTCAGTGCTTATCACAAGTGCCCTCCTTGATACCCATCATCTATTTAAACCTTCCCACCATCCACCTCCCTCAATTTGTTCCTATAGTTAGGAGTCTGTTTCTTGGTTTGTCTCTCTTTTCTCCCCCTATGTTTATCAGTTTTGTTTCTTAAGTTCCACATGCAAATTAAATCATATGGTATTTGCCTTTTGCTTTGTTAATACTCTCTGGCTCTACACATGTCCTTGCAATAGCAAGATTCTTTCTTTTGATGGCTGAGTAATATTCCATTGTCTATATATACCACTTATTTATCCATTCATTGGTCAAAGGACATTTAGGCTCTTTCCATAATTTGGCTATTGCTGATAATGCTGCTATAAACATTGAGGTGCATTTATCCCTTCAAATCAGTATTTTTATAACCTTTGGGTACACACCTAGTACTGCAATTGCTGGATCATGGGGTAGTTTTATTTTTAACTTTTTGAGGAACCCCGATACTGTTTTCCATAGTGGCTGCACCACTTTGCATTCTCACCAACAGTGTAAGAGGTTTCCCTTTTCTCCACATCTTCACCAACACTACTTGTGTTCTGTGTTGTTAATTTTAGTCATTCTGACAAATGTGAGATGATATCTCACTGTAGTTTTATTTTATATTTCCCTGATGATTAGTGATGCTGAGCATCTTTTCAAGCATCTGCTGGCCATCTGGACGTCTTCTTTGGAAAATGTCTATTCAAGTCTTCTGGCCTTTTTTAATTAGATTTTTTGGTGTGGGGGTATTGAGTTTTATAAGTTCTTTATATATTTTGGATACTAACACTTTATCAGATATGTCATGAGCAAATATCATCTCCCACTCTGTAAATTGCCTTTTATTTTTGTTCATTGTTTGCTTCAATGTGCAGAAGCTTTTTATTTTGATGAAATCCAAACATTTTATTTTTGTTTTTGATTCCCTTGCCTCAGGAGACATATCTAGTAAGAAGTTGCTATGGACAATGTCAAAGAAGTTACTGCCTGTGTTCTCCTCTGGGATTTTGATGGCTTCTTGTGTCACATTAATGTCTTTCATTCATTTTGAATTTATTTTTGTGTATAGTGTAAGAAAGTGGTCCAGTTTCATTCTTTTGCATGTTGCTGTCCAATTTGCCCAATACCATTTGTTAAACAGTCTGTCTTTTTTTATTTCCATTGGATATTCCTTTCTGCTCTGTGAGGATTGTTAACTATACAGTTGTGGGTCAATTTCGGGCTTTCTATTCTGCTCCATTGATCTATATGTCTGTTCTTATGCCAGTACCATACTGTCTTGATCACTACAGCTTTGCAATATAACTTGAAATCTGGAATTTTGATGCCTCCAGCTTTGCGTTTCTTTTTCTAGAAAAAGAAAAAGATTTTCTAGATTGCTTTGGCTATTCAGGGTCTTTTGTAGTTCCATACAAAGTTTAAGATTTTTCTAGCTCTGTGAAATATGCTGGTGGTATTTTGGCAGGGATTTCACTAAATGTGTAGATTGGTTTTGGTAGTATATTTTAACAATATTTTTTCTTCCAATCCATGAGCATGGAATGTTTTCCCATTTCTTTAGATCATTTTCAATTTCTTTCATCAATCTTTTATAGTTTTCAGAGTACAGATCTTTTACCTCTCTGGTTAGATTTATTCCTAGGTATCTTATGTTTTTTTTGTGAAATTGTATATGAAATTGATTCCTTGATTTCTCTTTATGCTGTTTCATTATTGGCATATAGAAATGTAACAAATTTCTGTACATTGATTTCATAACCAACAACTTTACTGAATTTTTGTATCAGTTCTAGCAATTTTTTGGTGGAGTCCTTCAGGGTTTATACATAGAGTATCATGTCATCTGCAAATAGGAAATTTGACTTCTTTCCTAATGATTTGGATGCCTTTTATTTTTTTGTTGTCTGATTGCTAAGGCTAGGAATTCCAGTGCTATGTTAAATAAAACAACAGTAGTGAGAGTGAACATCCTTGTCTTGTTTCTGGTAGAGGAAAAGCTGTCAATTTTTCCCCACTGAGGATGATATTAGCTATGGTTTTTTCGTATATGGCCTTTACTATGTTAAGGTATGTACCCTCTATAACTAGTTTGTTGAGGGTTTTTATCACAAATGGATGTTGCACTTCAACAAATGCTTTTTCTGTATTTATTGAAAGGATCATAGGGTTCTTACCTTTTCTTATATTGGCATAGTGTATGACATTGATTGATTTACAAATATTGAACCACCTTTGCAGCCCAGGAATAAATCCCATTTGATGGTGATGAATGATTCTTTTAATGCACAATTGGATTCAATTTGTTAGTATTTTGTTGAGAATTTTTGAATCCATGTTTATCAGGGATATTGGCTTGAGTTTCTCTTTTTTAGTGAGGTCTTTATCTGGTTTTGGAATCAAGCAAATACTAGCCTCAAAATGAACTTGAAGGTTTTCCTTTCATTTCAATTTTTTAGAATAGGTGAGAAGAATATGTATTAATTCTACTTTAAATGTTTGGTAGAATTCTCCTGATAAGCCATCTGGCCTTGGACTTTTGTTTGTTGAGAGATTCTTTTTATTTCTGGTAAAATTTCTTTGCTGGTCATCAGTATGTTCAGGTTTTCTCCTTTTTCAGTTTTGGTAGTTTACATGTTTCTAGGAATTTATCCATTTCTTCCAGATTTTCGACATTTTTTCATAATATTCTCTTATAATTATTTTTATTTCTATGGTGTTGGTTGTGATCACTCCTCTCTCATTTGTGATTTTATTCATTTGGGTCTTTTTTCTTTTTGGTAAGTATGGCTAGGAGTTTATCAATTGTATGAATTTTTTCAAAGAACCAGCTCCTGGTTTCATTGATCTGTTCTACTGTTTTTTAGTTTCTATATCATTTATTTCTGTTCTAATCTTTATTATTTCCCTTCTGCTGACTTTGGGCTTCATTTGCTGTTCCTTTTCTAGCTCCTATAGGTGTAAGGTTAGATCATTTATTTGAGGTTTTTTTCTTACTTCTAGAGGTAGATCTGTACTGCTATATACTTCCCTCTTATGGCCACTTTTGCTGCATCCCAAAGGTTTTGGACTGTCATTTTTTTTTTAAGATTTTATTTATTTATTCATGAGAGACACAGAGAGAAAGAGAGGCAGAGACACAAGCAGAGGGAAAAGCAGGCTCCTCGCAGGGTGCCTGATGTGGGACTCGATCCCGGGTCTCCAGGGTCACGCCCTGGGCTGAAGGCGGCGCTAAACCGCTGAGCCACCCGGGCTGCCCATGGACTGTCATGTTTTCATTTTCATTTGTTTCCATGTATTTTTTTGTTTCTTCTTTGGTTTCCTGACAGATCCAATCATTCTTTTAGTAGCATGTTGTTTAACCCCCAAATATTTGTGGTCCTTCCAAATTTTTTCTTGTGGTTGACATCCAGCTTCATAACATCGCGGCGGGAAAAGATCCATGGTGTGATCTAAATCTTTTTGTCCTTGTTGAGGCCTAATCTGTGACCTAGTGTGTGATCTGTCTGAAGAATGTCCCAGGTGTACTTGAAAAAAATGTGTATTCTGCTGCTTTAGGATGAAATGTTCTGAAAATATCTGTTAAATCCATCTGGTCCAGTTTGTCATTGAAAGTCATTGTTTCCTTGTTGATTTTCTGTTTAGAGGATCTGTCCACTGCTCTAGGTGGGGTGTTAAAGACCCTTACTATTATGGTATTATTATCAATGAGTTCCTTTCTGTTTGTTATTAATCAATTTATATATTTGGGTGCTCCCATGTTGGATGGATATGCATTTACAATTTTTAGGTCTTTTTGTTAGATAATCCCTTTTATTATGATATAGTGCCATTCTTCATCTGTTGTTTCAGTCTTTGGTTTAAATCCAGTGTGTCTGATTCTTTTGACTTCCATTTGCATGACTAATGTTTCTCCATCCCCTCACTTTCAATCTGCAGGTGTCCTTAGGTCTAAAATGAGTTTCTTGAAGACAGCACATCAATGGGCCTTTTTTTTTTAATCCATTCTGACACTATATGTCTTTTGATTGGAGCATTTAGTCCATTTACATTCAGAGTGATTATTAATAGATATGCATTTAGTACCATTTTATTGCTCATTTTGTAGTTGTTATTGGAGATTTTCTCAGTTCCTTTCTAGTCCTTGTTATTTTGGTCTTTTTTATTTTATTTTATTTTTATTTATTCATGAGACACAGAGAGAAAGAGGTAGAAACACAGGCAGAGGGAGAAACAAGCTCCATGCAGGGAGCCCAACGTGGGACTCAATCCTGGGACTCCAGGATCACGCCCTGAGCTGAAGGCAAGGGCTAAACCACTGAGCCATCCAGGTGTCCCCATTTTGGTCTTTCTTTCCCACTCAAAGAGTCCTCTTTAATATTTCTTGCAAGGGTGCCAGGGTAGCTCAGTTGGTTGAGTGTCCAACTCTTGGTTTCAGTTCAGGCCATGATCCCAGGGTCATGGGATTGAGCCCAGTGTCAGGGAGTCTGCTGGAGATTCTCTCTTCTTCTCCCTTTCCCTCCCCCTACCCTCTCTTTCTCTCTCCCTCTCTTTCTCTCTCTCTGTCTCTCTGTCTCTCTCAAATACATAAATAAAGCTTTAAAAAATATTTCTTGCAGGTCTGGTTTAGTGGTCACAAACTCCTTTAGTTTTTATTTGTCCAGGGAACTCTTTATTTCTCTGATTCTGAACTATAGCCTTGTTGGATAGAGTACTTTGGACTGTTAATTTTTTCCCATTCAGCACATTGAATATATCATGCCACTCCCTTTTGGCTTGTTAAATTTTGTGGAGAGATCTGTGGCTAGCCTTGTGGGTCGTTACTTTTAAGTTAAGAACTTCTTTTGTCTTGCTGCTTTTAAGTTTTTTCTTTAACACTATATTTTTGCAAATTTAACTACAGTATGTCTTGGTGTTGGCCTACTTTTGTTGATTTTGATGGGAGTTCACCATGCCTCCTGGACTTAGATGCCTGTTTCCTTCCCCACACTAGGAAAATTTTCAGCTATTATTTCCTCAAATAAACCTTCTGCCCCTTTTTCTCTCTCTTCTTCTTTTAGGACTCCTATGATACAAATGCTATTATGTGTGATTAAACCACTGAGTTCCTTAAGTCTAGTCTCATGATCTATAATTCTTCTTTCTCTCTTTTGTTCAACTTCATTATTTTCCATTATTCTATCTTCCTTTTTTAATTAAGATTTTCTTCTTTCTTTCTTTCTTTCTTTCTTTCTTTCTTTCTTTCTTTCTTTCTCTTTCTTTCTTTTTTCTTTCTTTCTTTCTTTCTTTCAGAGTAAGAGAGATCATGAATGGGAGGAGAGGTAAATAGAGAGGGAGAAGTAGATGGAGAGGGAAAGGTAGACTCCACACTAAGCAGGAATCCCGATGTGGAGCTCAATCACAGGATTCTGGGAGTATGACCTGAGCCAAAGGCAGACAGTTAACTGACTAAGCCACCTAGGTACACCCATTATTCTATCTTCTATATCACTTCTTCATTCCTCCACTTCTTTTATCCTTGTGATCATTACATTCAGGCAATTTCAAATCTTGGTTATTGTATTTTTAATTCTTACTGTTTTTTAACTCTATCTCTGTAGTAAAGGCCTCCCTGATGTCTTCCATGCTTCTCTCAAGCCCACCCAGTATCCTTATGTTGTTGCTTTAAATTCTTGAGCAGGCATATTACTTATATCTGTTTCAAATAGATCTCTGGCTGTGATCTTTTCTTGTTCTTTCTTATGAGATGAGCCTCTCTTGGCATTTTGTCTAAGTCTCTGTCTTCTTCTCTGTTAGAAAATCCTATTTTGTTTCCTACTCTTGAGAGTAATGGCTTTATGAAGAGGTCATAAAATGTCCAGGGACTGGGGTTTCAGGAAGTGTCTCTGGTGTGTGCTGCGTGTACTCTGATGCTGTTTTGGCTGCTCTTTCCCTCAGGTCAGTTGTCTTCAGAGGCTACCCTTGCCTGAGGTGGGCAGCGTTTGGACGTCAACCAGGGTGTGGCAAGTTTTAACTAGGCATGTTCTGGTCTGCTTGTTAAATGAGACCTGAGGCTACTTCCACTAGAACTAAAGCCTTGCAGTTATGGTTAGAAGACACAGTGAGTGTAGGAGTTTGTGCTGGTCTTCTGGGTAAGGGGTCTGCTATGCTCATCCTTAGGTACACTTGCCTGAGAAAAGCAGTACCAGTAGAATACAGGGGACAGGGTTTGGCATATGCAAGTTAGGCAACCAGTGTTGGTCCAGTGCTGTTTACTGAAGTTGATTTATGCTGAGGGGCCATAACCAGCTCCTTTTTCCCAGAGAGGGGAGTGTTTTCTTGCTGCTCTCAGGAACAAACTGCCAGAAGAGCAAATAATTTCCCCTCATGCCTCCCAGGCATTTTTCATATGGTTGTCTTCAAGCAGTTTGTCTCCAAGTTGCTTGCCTGCCTGGAGCAGTGCAGTGCCCTTTGGGCTCTATCCCAGCCAAGCCAGCTAACTTTTCAAACTCCAAACTTTAGGAATGTGCTGTTGTGGGGGTCAGAACTGGTCTCCTGGGGGAAGGTCCTGCTATGCTGGGAAAAATACAGGCTTGACCAAGAAGGCCAGTCATGCTAGAGTGTAGGTGGTGTGAGATTTGGAGCAAGCTGGCTAAAGAGCCTGTGTCAAGGTTAGAAGCTTTCAGCAGGTGTCTCTGCCCCTATCCTGAGGGGCAGAGGAGGGAAATGGTGCCACTGGCTCCTTTATTCCCAGAGTTACGTCTCTGTGAATACTTCTCTCACAGATGCACCCCAAGAAGAGCGAAGAGTCTCTCTCCATACCCCTTAGGTGATCCTCAGATTGTGCCATCTGCCCCAGGGTTGCTGACCTGCCTTCTCTCCTGGAGTAGGGCAGCACCCTCAGGGCTCTATCCTGGCCAAGCCTGCTGACCTCTAAAACTCCAGCCTTTGAGCCCTGCTGGTTGTAAAAATTCACAAAAATTAGTCCTTCTCATTTTCCTAGTCAGTAGCTTTGAGGAAGTGTTCTCCTTGTGGATATCCCTGTGTGCTCCCCTCTCTCTTGCCTTTCTCCACAACCATGGCTCCCTCCCTTCCACAGCACCTGTGATTCATTTTTCCTCCAAACCATGTCTTTGCACTTCCTACCTTCCTCCATGTGGCCTTTTCTCTCCTCCAATTGTGCATTTTGTTCTGTCAGTCCTCAGGTCAATTTCTTGAGTATTCAGAATGATTTGATAGTTATCTAGCCGTGTTCAAGAGATGAGGCAAGTCTAGGGTCCTCCTACTATGCTGCCATCTTAGCTCCCTCAACCTCTTCTAGTGAATTTTTGTGTCTTTAAGTTTGTAGTTCTTTTTTTCTGCCATTTCCAATCACCTGCAAAACTTGTCCAGTTTATTTTTCATTCATATATTTTACCTCATAGTTCCAAAATTTCCATTCCCATTCTTTTTTATAATTTACATTTCTCTGCCAAAAGCTAGCATCTCTTCATTCAATAGGACTATACTTGGCTTTAAGTCCTTCAAGATCTTTATTTTGTAATAGTTGCTGCAAATTCTTCTCTGATAATTCCAAAAGTAAGTGGTATAGCAAGTTTGTTTTCATTGATTGTTTTTTTGTGATTACTACCATAATTTCCTATTTCTTCATGTCTATTTTTTATTTTATAAAGGGCACTGTAGATGATACATGACAGAGTCTAGAAGGTGTTGTTTTCTTTTAAAGAGTATGGAATTTTAGTCTGGCATGCTCTGAATTTCCTTCTGTATTTCTTGGTCCTACTGAGGTTTGGTTTTAGGTTTTATTATGGTGCATCTTTTAAGGACATGATCCTTATTGCTAAGTATATGCTTTCTTTTGTTTCACTGAATCCTCAAGATGTTAGTGATGGGTTAATATGGTCTCTTCATTCTGGTTGGGCCAGACTCCAACTTCTAGGACTGCATAACTTCTAGTATATTTGTTCTGCTCTTGTCCTCATCGCTGCCACTCATTTCTAGGCCTTATGGAATCTCACTGTGTAACCTAGCTCTCAACTATGTACCTGAAGGATGTGGTTACAAATACTTCTTGGTCTCCCTTTCTGCATGATTCTCTCTTCTCTTACTCCTTGCCCAGAAAATTCCAGGTGTTTGGGTAATCCTGAACTCTGATCTTTGCTTCATTAGTTTAACAAGATAGCCAATCCCTGCTTGGGCTTCCCTTCTTTGTGCCACAGTCAAGAAATTATCTCCAGATAGAGAGGGAGAGGGTGAATATAACACTATCTCGTGTGTTTCCTTTATCTTAAAAAGCACAGCCCTATACAAATTACTTCCAAATGCTTGAAAACAGTATATATATATTCAGTATATATATATTCTGTCCAGTTTTATACTTATTTTTGGCAGAATGGTAACTCTATCATGGCTACAAACAAGAGTCCAATTTTTAAAAATCTTTTTTTCATTGTGCTTAAGTTTAAATGATATGTATTGACCTTCTTGAAGCTCAATGATCATTGTTTCTACTATTAATCCCATGAGATGTGTTTTCTTAATTTTAAGTAATGAATTTTTTAGTTGCAGGATTTCCTCTTTTCTTTAGTTTCCACATCTATCCTGAAATTCCCATGTCTACCACCACATATCTATCTTTTCTGGTAAATTATTAACATATTTATCCCAGTTAAAGCCTTTGTCTGTTCATTTCAGTATCTGGATCATGTGTGGGTCTGTTTCTATTTACTTATTTTCCTCTAAAATGGATCACATTTTTCTGTTTCTTTGTATATATAGTAATTTTCTAAATACACTCTTATAGAAGCATTGTTTATGTTTTTTATGATGGGCTGTGGGTTTTAAAAGCTCTTGTTTTCAGTTCTAGGGCAAATCTTTTAGTCCTAAGAAACCAGCTTTTTTTCCTAAGATATGCTCCTCTTGAATATAAATGAAAGGCCAAGGTATTTACTAAGTGTTTCTAATGGTGTGATGCAAACTCCCAACTTTGTTTTCTCTGCAATAGACAACTATTGAAATCTCTATTAAATACTTTTGTCCTTTAAAATGTTGCTTGCTCCATGGATACCTAGGAGTCTCACACATAAAGGATTCAGGTGTCAAGAAAGAAACGGAAGGAACATTTTACAGAAATTTTAAGACCCTTCCTCCCTATGGTTTGTCCTTTCTCTGACTGCAGTCTTCAAATCTTAACGGTTCTGGCAGATCTTAATGCTATTCTCTTACTCCTCAGTTCAATTAGACTGTAGCTTTCTTTATTTATTTGAGAGACAGAGAGAGAGAACATGAGTGGGAGGGGCAAGAGGGAGAGGGAGAGAGACTCTCAAGCAGACTCCAAGCCCAGTTTGGAGCCCAACATGAGGCCCAATCTCATGACCTGAAGACCACAACCTCAGCTGAAACCAAGAGTTGGATGCCCAACTGACTGCAACACCCTGGCACCCCTAGACTATAACTTTCTGCTTTGAGATCTAACCTCCATGCTGGAGAATGCCCTCAAGAGAAGAGAGATAAATTTGGAAACTCAAACATGTTTCCCTCATTCAGTGGCTGAGTCTTCTATAAGTTATACATGCTTTTCACTTACCCTTATGTACCTTCAAATGTTGGGATTTTAAAATTTTGCTCACAATTTATGATCTTTATTAGAAGGAATGTTGGTCTTCTATAACCTACTCCACCATTATTAGAAAATGATAATCTTTTCTTGCCCATCTTTATATTTCTTTATAGTAGGAAGGTAAGTCTAATTTTGATACTAGCTACTGCATCATGACTGTAACTGGGAATTTGTAAATTCCGATGTTGAAAAAAATTAACATCTTTATTTTAAATAACTGATAACTGAGATTTGGGGTTTACTCCAATTATAAATGTAGGCAATAAACCAAATAGTAATTTGCAGTACTTGTATTATCATCACCAATAGGAATCACAGATAATTAAAAATCATATTCGGTTCTGGCAGATAACTTGGCATATGATAAATGCTGATCACTATTTAAAAATTTGAGTAGCAGGCAGCCCGGGTGGCTCAGCAGTTTAACGCCGCCTTCATCCCAGGGCGTGATCCTGGAGACCCGGGATCGAGTCCCACGTCAAGCTCCCTGCATGGAGCCTGCTTTTCCCTCTGCCTGTGTCTCTGCCTCTCTCTCTCTCTCTCTCTCTGTGTGTGTGTGTGTCTCTCATAAATAAATATATAAAATCTTTAAGAAAAAAATTTGAGTAGCTATTAGATCCACCACTAGAACTTGATACTTAATGTGTTAATCAAACAGCATATATATTACTGTTTCTAAAGTTTGTCTTTAATGTTTGATAGCAGAATGTCAAAATAATTTTTCCTTTGCAATCCTCTGTGTTATTTTATCCATTGAAAAACATTATTCTGAGAGGAGGTTTATACTTGTAAAAAGGTGTGGAACCCTTGCCCTAGATTTTCTTCTGTTACTTCTTCTTTCTACAAACGTTTTCTTTAAAAGATCTTGTCCTTTTAATTTCCCCTTATAAGAAAAGTCATGCTCCCAGCTCACACCTGTCTCCTAAGTTCCAAACACCTATATTCACATAGAATTTCATATTGATCCTCAACAAGCCCTTCTAACATAACACAATCCAGAGTCCATCACCATCCCTGCCACAATCTTGCTCTTTCACCTATGTTCTTATGCCCCAATGGCAACCCCATCTACCTAAGGACACAAACTCAAAACTTGCAATTACTTATTGACTCTTCCTTCTCCCTCAAATGCCATATCCAATAACCATGTCTTGTAAATGGAACTTCTTAAATATCTCAAAAGTAGGTTTATTTCCGTTAGTCTCTTCTACTTCTCCCTTGATTTAGATTGTCTTCTTTCCCTCTCATATCTTTCTTACATGTTATAAAAGAACTGAGGCTGCCTTCTCCCCAAGTCTACACTTTCTGCCTGGGGACCCAGCAGTCCATTTTTTCTCAAGTTCTCAGAGCCTTGTTCCATTGACCATTATCATTTTTTCCCCTGAATGTCCAAACTCTCTCTCCTGAATATTTTCCCAATAGCATATAAGAATATTCAACTGATTTTATTTTTAAGAAAAGTTTACTGTCTGCATTCACCTATCTGCATTCACTCTCCATTTCTCATGGCTTCACAGAATCAACAAATGTCCACTTAAATCATTTTGTGCATCAAGTTAACAATTCTGCTCTTTTGCCATCTACTAGTTATTTCTCATTTCTCCCTCTTTTACCTTTTTCTGTATGCCTTGATAATTTCTACCACCCATTCATACTATCATCTAATAGAAAATCAAAGCCATTCTTAATTCCCAGTGTAATTCTTCCAATTGTTTGACTTTGCCTCCTCAGGGACCTTATTCCATCATCTCTTACCTTTCTTTTTTGTATCTTTAAGTTCTTCCACTCTATTAGCTTTCATCTTTAATGTGTAAGCACATTATTAATTTTAATAATATTGAATATAATCTTAGTCTTCATGAACATTATTAGCTTGTGAGTGAAGTATAGAAGGAAAAATAATTTTCCATCTACTTTTCTCAAGTCTTAGCTTAGATCCCAAGTAATAGAAGACAGATTAACAAGTGAGAAACAAGCATTTAATAACACGTAGCTACTTCCTGTATAAATGAGAAACATCTCAAAAAACTGAGTAACTTCTCCAGATGGTGCAAGCCATCACCTTAAATACCATCTTCAACTAACAACAAAGAAAGATTTTGGGTGGGGGGAGACCAGTTATGGGAGATTACTAGGAAAAGCACAATAAACAAGAGTAAGGTTTGTTATGCAGATTTCAGTGGATGCCTTCTCCATTAATAAGATTTTCTCATTATTTAGTCATCCTCTTCCTGGTACAGAAAGAAAAACCCTTACATAGGGAGATTTCCTTTATGAATGCAAATTTCTCTTAAAAAGGGGTAACTTCTACTTTGTTTTCAGAGCTTCCCCCATGTTTGCAATTTCTCAAAATAATTAACTCAAAATAATCTTTATTCCAAAAAGGCATATTTTGGGGTGGCATGTCCTACTACCTCTTGGTAGTAATGTGGTCATATTTCAGCATACCTCCAATTTTACTTCCTCATGCCCTCAGCAATGTTGTAGTTACTAGGACCTACAGGGATCTTCCCCACCCACCTCTTCACAGATTCTCTTCCAAGTATATCTTACAACCCTAAGCATTCCTCTTGATGGCTCATGGGCTATCTTCTCTTGCTTTCCTTGTTTATAGTCTTCTTTTAGTTCAAATTCCCTCAAAGTCATTTGAGTTCTTCTTACCCCTACTACTGCAATCACTATCCCTTATTCACACATGACTATGTCCCTATTCTTCTTAGACCTAACAACCACTTGAAGTTCAAAGTTGACTCTGAACCTGACTCTTTCTTCACATTCTCACTACACAAACATCGCACTGATGTATTTGCTAAAGCATGCACAGTGCTGCTCTCTACAACTCTGTCAAGCTTTATCACCTGAAACCAGAGGTTTCTATGTTCTTCTATGGACATAGTTCCTTTGTCTTCTGGTATCAGCTCCCATGTGCAAAAGACTCACTTATTACTCCATGAGGCAAGGGACCATGCATGTCAGCTTGACATTGTGGGGTCCTCCTAAGTGTCTGCAAAACAATTATTTCCATGAAAAACAACTCATAAAAAGAGATACCTCTGAGATTGCCCTTCGGTTTAGTATAATGTTGTATTATTAAAGATAGCCCTGCAGTTTAGAAGAATGTTTACTCTTTGATGTTAGCCAATTTGTTCCAGGAAATTTAATCTATACTCTCTCTCTCCTCCTTTGTATCACCATTTATTATTTATTTCTTGGCAATCTGTTTCCTGTCTTCACTACTCCACTATAATTGTTCTCTCTGTAATCACCAGTGACCTCCTCATTTTCAAAGACAGAGGAAATGTTTTTAATTCTAGGTCTCTCTATGGCATTTGACACTGTTGAGGATGACTTCAGAACATTCTATCCCATTGCCTGTTTTGACATAATTCTTTATTTACACTGAATTACTACCATGGCACTGATACCATTTTGTAAATTTTACTGCTGATAATTTTGATCTTACTAGAAGAGATCAAAAGAAGTTTTTGAGAACAGGTTCACACATGTACTGGCAGTGACACCTATATGGTGACTGGGGGCTGGCCAACAGTGATTGTAAGAGACTTTCAGTTGTAAGACGCATCATGCTTTCAAAAACATTGAAATCTGAAAGAAATGTGCATCTAAGAATCATTGGCATGTGGTAATTATTCTCTGATAGCTTGAAGAGAATTGATCTGTGTTGCTTGAATTCGAGGCTTTAGAAACAATGGGAACATCTTTATATATTTTCTGGATTTACTTGCCTTATTTGAAGTAAATAAACTTATCAAGTTATTTTATGGTTTTTATGAGGCTGGAATGAGATAATGCATGTAAAATATGTGATGCAGATAAAGTACCAGAGTCAGTGAGTACTCAATGAATAATAGGAGTAGCAATAGTGGCAGTAGCAGTAGTGGTCATAGTCATAATAGTAGTCCTAGTCATAGTAGTAGTAACACATGATAATTTCAATAAAGACTTAAACTATAACTGTTTGTGAATTAAATGTTTCTAAAGTGCTAACCCTATATGTTTACTGAAAGTATTTTTGTCTCTCCGAGTTTAAGTAATCTTAATAAATAACCACTTTTTAGGGTTTTTTGAGAACTAAATGAGATAATGCATGCAAAATGACTACTTATTGGTTGAAGTAGTACTTTATATTTTCAGCAGAATGTGAATTATAACTTATTTATGCTGTTTCTAAAATTCTAAAGAAGACTGATAAAGATTCATTGAACTTAATTTCAGAAAGATTAAGTGATTCTAGTTAATAATTCCTTCTTTCTATATTTTTTGTCTGGATTAAGATAATATGTGAAAATATATAATAATCAAAAAATACTTGTCTCCGTGTATGACAAATAGGAAGCACTCAATAAAAGGTAATTATTATTACTGTGATTGTTATAATGTACCTGGTATCTTCTATGATAGTTCATTTTCACTCTTTCTCTTTGGCCAACTCAAAGGCTTCAAAAATATCAAAGATTGCTCCAATTATACTTATTAAAATTACTTAACTTTTCTGAAGTTAACTTCACCAAATACCATTGCCTTTCAGAATTTTTACAAGAATGAATAAGATAGTGCATGTAGTTTGTTGCTCTTATTGATGTTGTTTTATATTTATCTGACATTATAATATCTCCTGAATTTCCACTGCTTGACAAATTTAAAATACTAAGGAAGACTTTACTTATTTGCTGAACTTAACTCTCCAGGGTTGAAATAACTTTGTTGATTAACATAGAATAGCAGTTCTCAAACTCAATGGTATCAGGACCCCTTTATACTCTTCAAAATAATTGAAGACCCCAAAAAGTTTTTGTTTCTATGGATTATATTTATTGATATTTATTGTATTTGAAATTAAAACTGAGAAACATTTAAACTATGAATTGCTTCATTTTAAATAACAAGAATAAACCCATTTAATGTTAGCCTAAATAACATTTTTATGAAAACCATATTTTACACTTTTGAAAATCTCTTTGATGTTTAAGTTTATAGAAAAATAGTTGAATTCTCATATTTGTACCAGCATTCAATTTGTAATGTGTTGTTTAGGTTGAAATTTATGAAGAAAACACAGTTTTAAAGATAAATAGTTAGAAAAAAGAAATCTAGCAAACTATCTAAAAGACCCTCAGCAGCCCCCAGAGTCCTCAAATAACACTTTGAGAACTGTTAACACATACTTTTAATTATTTTAAGTATTAAACAAGATAACCATGCAATATATATTTTTATTAATGCTGCTTCATTTGTTGCAATTTTTTATAATTTCCAGATATTGTTGAAAAATCTTGAGTTTCTTCTTGTTTTGTTGATTGCATTCGTGGTTTCTTTTAAAAATAATAAAAGGAAAACTAATAATGCCATAAATTTGGTAAAGGGGTTAAGCTACTTTGCTAAAATCTGTGTTACAGAGTCTTTAACCAAATTGAGATAATGTAGTTTACATCTATAATATCACTGATATGCATGGCTCAGTGCCTGGAACATAAGAATGACTCAGTAAAAGGCAGCTTTGGAATCACTCTACTCAATGTACATAAAATTATACAAATAGGTTCCATGAATAAAATTGGATTCACATATCTGATAACAGCTTCAGTTCATCTAGAGTCAGTCTTTTTTATCCTTTGACACAGGCCTATTTTTAGGCCCTGGAGTCCCTTAGGAAAGTGAATAAATCTTTTAACAGAAACAAGCTAATACCACTGCAGAGCTGGTCTCCACTCTTCTGGTCAGTGTGTAAAGGCCTTCCCCAGAGACTTCAGGTAGTTCTAAAAGATTGTAGTTCTCTGCAGAATCTCCAGTCCAGCACTTGTTTCCTGAGTGTAGACTTTTCTAACTTATCAGGATTCCTCCAGAGTGAATACAATTTCCCCAGACCAAGTCTCTAGTTCCCACATTGCTGGGGAATGGGAGAGGGGGAGAGGTTGGAAGGGAAGGAGTTCCCCTACACTCCTCTCTGGTCTTGCTATAGGATTCTGAGAAAGTATACGTCTTTCTACCAGCACTTTGGCAGAAAATAACCTTCTTTCCTACAATTATATCAAAGTGGTGAGTGTTTCTACTCAGAACTCCAAGTTTGTTGCTCTAAAGTAATCACTTCTGAGGTCAACAGTGCCAGTAAGTCTTGGAGAACTTTATGATCTGATATCTAATAATGATTTCATCGCCTACTTCAGAAAGGACCTTTATGTCTTCTCTTTTTCTTTTTAACTTTCAAAACATTATTAGACTTTTGTTATGGAGGCTTTCGAAGATTACAAAAGTAGGTACAATTACATAATAAAGATCCATGTATTCATCATCCAGCTCTAAGATTTATCAATTTACAGACTGTCTTATTTCATTCATACTTCCATCTACTTCTCCTTCTCATATTATTTTGTTTTGTTTTGTTTTTAAAGATTTTATTTATTTATTCATGGGAGACACAGAGTGAGAGAGAGAGAGAGAGCAGAGACACAGGCAGAGGGAGAAGCAGGTTCCGTGCAGGGAGTCCAATGCGGGACTTGATCCTGGGACTCCAGGATCACGCCCTGGGCCAAGGCAGAGGCTAAACCGCTGAGCCACCCAGGGATTCCCCTCTTTCTCATATTATTTTGAACTAAACTCCAGACATCATAATACTGTATAAATATCTCAGTATGTATGTTTAAAATATAAATGCTATTTTTCTGCATAACCACAATATCAACATCTCTCTTAAAAATTAATAAATGGTAATTATTTAATCTCATCAAAAAGCCAGTCATTATTCAAAATTTCCAGCTGTGTCTTGAATGTTTTTCAAAGTTTGTTGGCATCAAAATTCCAAGAAGGGCCACATATTATAATTGCTTCATGGGTATTTTAGGTCTCTCTTAACCTATAGGTTCTCACTCCAATTATTTTCTCTTGTAAATTATGTTTTGAAGAAACCCTTCCCTTTTCTCTTAATTCTCTATTTACTTCCTTAACTCCAGAAAACTTCCTGCAGCCTAACCCTTCACTAAAACATTTCACTGAAGATAACACAGTACTGACTTCCCTCTGGCAAGCCTGATCTACACTCTTTCTAAAGACTCCCTTCTATTTGTGACTTTTGAAACAAAGGTTCTAACGTTACAAGCTGGCAGCCTTCTTCTCTGCCTTTTTGTAACTTAAGAAATGTTGGGGTGCTTGGGTGACTCAGTCAGTTAAACGTCTGCCTTCAGCTCAGGTCATGATCTCGGAGTCCTGGAATTGAGCCCTGCTATGCAGGAAGCCTGCTTCTCCTTCTCCCCCTGTGGCTCCCTTTGCTTCTGCTCTGTCTCTGTGTCAAGCAAAATCCTAAAAGAAAAAGAAAGAAAGAAGAAAAGAAGAAGAAAGAAAGAAAGAAAGAAAGAAAGAAAGAAAGAAAGAAAGAAAGAAAGAAAAAGAAATGAATGTAACCTGTGGGGTTCTGTTGTACTCTGTACTCCAAAATGCCTGTTGAAATTTCTCCAAGCAGTTTCATCAAACTTGGTGAAAATTATCTTCTAATAAACATTGCTCCTCCCCATGCAGAGTTCAGCGTCTTCCTCTGGATCTCTCACAGCATTACCTGAGGATGTGTTTTGTGGGCAGGGTCTTCTGCTTTTCACGGCCTATCTGACTTTCCTTAATGGCACACCTCGGCTCAGAGCTTTGAGCATGTACTAGTACCCCAAGGAGGCTTGCCACATTACTGCTTCTCACACCATCACTTGGTCTCTTTCTCTAGAAAAAAAGGCCAGTCATTTCAGAAATTCCATGTCTCAGGAAGAAGGCTTACAGATCACTTTCCAAACACTGTCTCTTACTCATGTCTTCCCAGAGAGTAAATACAGTCAACATCTTCAGCAGGGTCTAGCAAAGAGCCATTGACCATTTTTCCCTCTTGATCATCCAGCCCAAACTCTCTCCCTGACCTAGGGTATTAAGGCTATGTCTGTAACAAGGGATTTTCAGTTTCAGATTTGTCACAGCTCTCTATGTGTTCCCTAAAGCCAGCAACAACCTGTAGGCGAGCACTTCTCTCTCCGCTTACAATTCAATGTGAACATCCGCCAGCCCAGGATTTCTGAATAATAATCTCTGGTAGATTCCTAAAAGTTCAATCTGACTTTTCCCAGGCTTCAACTTCCTGGGGACACAAGAGAGAATAAGTTAACATAAAAATTTGAACTTTACTTGCAAATTATCCCTACTTACTGATGCCGGATCTCTTCAAGATCTATCAGAGTGAATTCTGAAAATTTCCAGGTTTTTCACGGAGACTGAGCCACAAGAGCCCCTTCCATTCCCACCTCCTTGTTGCTATTTTCTACCAGTGAGCTTCTTTATTAATGGAGGTACAGCCTACAAGGACTAGCTCTCAGTATTCTTAAAAAACAACAAATGCTCAAAACTCCACACAGAAAGGGGGAGACTGCATCTCTCTCAACTCTGCATTCTACTCTGTCTCTTGCCCTTGAAATGAGGTTGTTTATGCCCAGCAACTCACAAAATACTCTTGCTAAAAAGAGTCCTCTCACTCAGTTTCTGCATATGCATCATTATTCCTGCATAGCGGTCAGATCTAGTCTCTGCAGTACCGCTGAGGGCCACACTGTCCTCTCCACCTCCAGTAGCCAGAGCTCCGGGGCTGTGGCTCCATAAGGCTCACACATCAAATTTCCTCCTCTTAGCCTCTTTCCTCAGGAAAGGAGGGAGTCGAGAATGATGCTGTCAGCTAAAAACTCACTCAGACTAAGAGATGTAACGTATTCATCCATTCAACAACGATTTATTGAGTGCTCCCTGTGAGCCAGGCCAATTCTAGGACCCAGAAATGAAACACAGCAGACACAATCCACTCTCACACACGAGCAATAAGGGGAATTCTTCGCTTCCTACAGAACTTTGGGAAGAAGGCATCCCTAGCATGAAAGAAATTGTCATTTCCTGAGGTCAGGAATGCTCTCTCCTGTGACTCTCAACACATGCCATGAATAGCTTTCAACAAATAGCAGCTCTGACTTTTCAGTAAAATGCCATCGAATGTATGCCACTGCACAGGCCTGTTCAGCCTTTCCGTGTGCTGTAACAATGCCCCTACCTTCTTCTCTTTGTTCCTTTAGGTGTGTCCGTTCCCATCCCAGTGATCGGACTGAGAGATGAAGAGAAAGTGTTCGTCAACAACACCACATGCGTGCTGAACGACCCAAACTTCGTTCTCATTGGGTCCTTCGTCGCTTTCTTCATACCGTTGACGATCATGGTGATCACATACTGCCTGACCATCCACGTTCTTCGCCGTCAAGCCCTGATGTTACTGCACGGCCACGTCGAGGAACCGCCCAGAATAAACCTGGACTTTCTGAAGTGCTGCAGGAGGAACGGCACGGAGGAAGAGAACTCTGCCAACCCGAACCAAGATTCGAACCCACGCCGAAGAAAGAAGAAAGAGCGACGTCCCAGGGGCACCATGCAAGCCATCAACAACGAACGGAAAGCGTCGAAAGTCCTTGGCATTGTTTTCTTTGTGTTTCTGGTCATGTGGTGCCCGTTTTTCATTACCAATATTCTGTCGGTTCTGTGCGGGAAGGCCTGTAACCAAAAGCTCATGGAAAAGCTTCTGAACGTGTTTGTTTGGATTGGCTATGTCTGTTCGGGAATCAATCCTCTGGTGTACACGCTTTTCAACAAAATTTACCGCAGGGCTTTCTCTAACTATTTGCGCTGCAATTATAAGCCAGAAAAGAAGCCTCCCGTGAGACAGATGCCCAGAGTGGCTGCTACCGCTTTGTCCGGAAGGGAGCTCAATGTTAACATTTACCGGCACACCAACGAACCGGTGCTTAAGAAAGCTAATGACAAGGAGCCCGGTATAGAGATGCAGGTGGAGAATTTGGAGCTACCAGTTAATCCCTCCAGTGTGGTTAGTGAAAGGATCAGCAGCGTGTAAGCAGCATAGTCTTTTCCTACGGTAAAGCTCCAAATGTAGGAAAAGGTCCTAGAATTCTCCCGGCCGTCATAACTAATGTAAATATCATCGTCTCATAAAAAATGTTTTGTATATAGCTTTGCAACCCTGTACTTTACAATCATGCACACAATAGTGAGATTTAGGGTTCTATATTTACTGTTTATAGTAGATTGAGAATAACTTATTTTGATTATTCGATGCATAAAATGTTGATGTTTCTGCTTCCCCTTCCTTCCTGTTTCCTTCCCTCCTCCTCCCTCTTTCTTTCATTCTCTCTTTCTTTCTTTTGTGCATAAGGAAATGTTCATCTCAGGTGGCATTTGCAGGAGACCAGAATGATGCACGTGACAGTGGTTTATATTTCAACCACACCAAAATTAACAAATACAGTGGAATCCTTTTCTGGGTTAACAGTAAATATACACTTTAAATTCTTGCTCTGCTCATCTACACACATAAACACAGTAAGATAGGTTCTGCCTTCTGATACCCTATCACACACATTAGGGAGTCAAAGGTAGAACTTAGCCTCGTTGTCACATATAGGGGCAAAATTTGACATTGTCGGAATGTCGTGTTGGTATTTTACTGCAATGTCCGTCCCCAAACATAGTGGTATTTTAACATAGCAGCTGGTTAACCAGGACTACAGAAGTGGAAGGATGATACGAGATATATACACCAATAGCTTTTCACTTCTTAAGGACAATGTTCAAATTCTGATTATAACGACAAGCAAACTGGAATTAGTGTTTTCATTCTGGTCCTTAGTAAATACCTAATCCTGTGATTAAACTGGGGAACAGGATCCCAGAGTTATTTCCCAATCCAGGATTCAACATCAATTGGGTTTTGATCTCAGGATCCTGGAAATTCGTGTGCTACACACAAAGTGAAATTAGCATTTTGAGCCTTATTAAAATATTTTCGTAATTATGGTACCTCTATCTATAGGACCCAATTTCGCAGTCCATTTTTGAGTAAAACTTGTGCTGGAAGCATAGATGATCAAAACCTTGGAAGTTTTACTTGATTAAGGACTACAGAATTAGGCCCTTAGAATGTGAAAAAACAGTAATTAAAAACAAGCTTGTACTGAACTCTGGGAAAAACAGAAATACAGAGTTTCCATTTGGATTTTAAACAAAATTTATCTCATTTTCAGATCCTTCCAAACTCTCTAGTGCAGGAAAAGGCTGCAGCTAATTTGTGAAAGTGGCAAGCTCTTCATTGTACTACAATTACGTGCCAGAAGTTTAAGATCTTTGTTAAAATATAGTGTTGTGTCACAATCAGTGTTGGCCATCGTTTCATTCGTGGGCCTGCTGCTCTAAGAATTCAGTACCATTTAACTAGTTTGTTAACCTTGAAAGGTTTTCAAGCATCACTAAAGTCAGACCACGAAGTCTATGCTGTGTGCCGAGTATCCAAGTGTTTCCACTATTTCCATGTGTGTCCATTTCACACAACTGTGGACCAATTTCCGAAGAATTCATGATGCTATCTCTTATGCCTGACAGTTACTTACACACCTGAGTGTGTGCTTCTCAATATCTTGAAATTGTTGAAGGCAGAATCTGAATTTCAAAAACCCCCTGGTCTATGTTCTCAACACACAGCATAGATAAATCCAACCGTCTGCCACAGGGGCAGTGGGAGAGCTGCTGTATTCGGGGAAACTCATACAGTCTCTACTTGATTAACAACACTGCCAAATGTCAGTCAATTGCTTGAGCATGCCCAAATATACCATGAAAGTAAAGTCTACCTGCCTGTTAGCTCTGTTGAATTGCATGCTAAAACAATTATATGAAATTGAATGAGATGATCTAATTCCTACTGAAACGAAGATGTCTGAAGACACACAGCATGCATTGAGCATGAGTTCTGCACATACAGATGGTGTCCTGCATGTATGCCATGTATGTTGCATGAATCCATCGATTTGTATTAATGCAAGGCAGAGTAGGTGATATAAAAAGGACTGAAGAAAATCCTTCAGCAGTCCTTAAAATGACTACACATTCAGATCTGAAGAATTGTGAGTATTAGAGAAAATTGGAAACATCTGATTTCTTTTCTTAACTATCAGGGCAAGCTCATAGCACATGTTTTACAAAGAAATAAAATATAAACCACAGATTTTCAAAAGCACTAGCAATAAGTTGAATGATTATAGCTTATAGCACATTTGTTAATAATTCTTATGTCATCAAGTAGTAGTACTTAATAGTACCCAACACAGTAATTATTCTCAAATTGTGTGCTATTCGTAAGTTCTGTGCAGTTTGGTATGAAACAAATACACTCATTTGGATATAAATCTTACAGTTCAATGTTAAATCTTCAAACTTTTGTAAATGTTTTAAAAAAAGTCTATGTGATAAATGTAAACGTGGTGAATTTACTGTCAAACAAATCATTTTGATGTACTATTATATATGTATATCTGTTTAAGACACGTGCAACAGACTGCCTTATATTATTTCCTGTAAATCTCCTTCATCAAGTGGCACTTTTTGTGAGTGGTTGCAAAGTGTTGTCTTATTTGTGGTTCCTGTATGTTATCCATTCCAAGTTTTTGTGATACTTCCTATTAATTTATTAAATTTATTAAATGTTGGCTAGTATGTCACGTGTCTTTTTTGCCCTTGCATCACTTGACAGGAAAATATACCACTTCACTTCATTTTCTTTGAAAATTAAATAGTGTCCTGTAAATTAAGTTCAAAAACATACAACCAGAAAATTCTTCTGATTTATTCTGCATGTACCCAAAGACTACAAAACCAGAGGAAAAATAATTAAGAGGTGTAAACAAAACACTATCAACAACACTGATCCTTTGTGAGCAGAATAACTGCACTCTCAAATTATCCTACCTTCCTTACCTGAGAAGGAACCTCAGATGGCTCATGTACCCTCATTGCTATCTTATTTACACCAGACTCCAAGTTCCCCCAGAACAGAAAATATCAACTCTATCTTTGTTTTTTTTTTTTAAGATTTTACTGATTTATTCATGAGAGACACAAAGAGAGAGGCAGAGACATAGGCAGAGAGAGAAACTAGCTCCCCATGGGGAGCCGGATGTGGGACTTGATCCCAGACCCTGGGATTACGACCTGAGCCAAAGGCAGATGCTCACCCGCTAAGCCACCCAGGTGCCTGAACCATGTCTATCTTGTCAATTGTTTTATCCCCAATACTTAGTAGCTACCTCTACATTCAACAGATATGTATTGAGCATCATCAGTATTTGTGGGCATTGTATTATCTGTTCCTGATGCCAAAATGGGCCTTACAAGCCTCTGCTCTTCAGTCATGTAGCATTTTAATTTACCTCTATTCCAAATGGCTTTGGTTACCTCTGTAGTCAGGGTCACTATACTAAGCCATTTTGTTCCTCCACACCTGAAACCTGGGATGGCAAAATACATTGGCCTTTTCTTTCAACATTTATACCTTCCTGATGATGAGTGAGCCTAGGTGATATTGGCATGACTTCAGTTCCCTGAGAAAAAAGCAGGAATACCTCGTTCCTTTGCAACTATGACTAGGTTGATTGCTAGGAATGCATCAAGAGATAAAAGTTGAACTGTCACTGGAAACACCAGGTTATTGCTGCCTGTAGCCAGAAATACCTTCTAGCACTGAAGCTAGGGGGCTACTCTTCCCCCAAGAGCGGAGGCAATGGAGAGAGGTTGGAATTTCTGATGGCACAGAATGGCGGTTCCTACTACCAATGAAAAGGAAAGTAGGCAGGGGAAGACTGAAGTGCCTCATTCCATAGAATTGGAAGGTTTCATGGTCTGAAAAGAGAAAGCTGCTTCTTGCCAACAAGTAGCCATACATTTCTACACTGCAGAAATGCAGTTTCCACACAGTCTCTCAGCTCCCCATTAGGCCAAAGCATTCTACAAGTTTAAGGCCCATTTCTCCTCATACATTCTCATTAGACGTATGTTATCCCCTAGAGAACTGAATATATTAGAAAGAGGTATTTTTTTTGTGAACAGTGTCAACAGAAGTGGGTGGCATCATAGTATTATGATATCCCATAGTATCAAATATTATGTGACCCATAACACACTTATAAATAGCTGTAAGAGATAGGTTGGGCTCCCCTGAGATATAAATCCTGAAATGGTGTGCAGGATGCTTACTTGGAAGTGATCTTAGGATCCATTTGCACAGGGAAAGGAGAGAAAGTAGGATCAGGCAGAGGGAGAAGCTGGACCATGGTGTACTTACAATAAGGATTCCTGTACCTTTGGAGGGGAAAATAAACCACCTCACCTCATTTTCTTTGCAAGTTACATTGAATCCTGTAAACTACGTCCACAAAGACAAACACAATCAGAAAGTATCGCACTTCCTGACTAATTCTGCATGTACTCAATGACTACAGCACCAGGGGAAAGACAATTAAGAGGTGCAAATAGCAAAAACAAGGATCACACTCAGCTGATTCCCGTGGGGAGCTCTGAATCTGATATTCCTTCAGAGTTGTCCCAAGTTAAATCGAGGGGGGCAAACCTCTATAACTCCACTGCCCCCAAGAGAGATGCCTTAAGCCAGGCTACTCTATTCCACAAAGGCCACTCCTAAGGAAGGCTTACAGCTAAAAGCTATCGGTCCACAATCATCCCAATATTCTGAGAATAAACCCTTCAGTCCTGAAGGTGGAATCTTGGTAGTACCGGTAGCATATCATCCATAATAAATAGTATATTTGTTGGATAGAAAAGTTTCACCACCTAGTTCAGTACCTACATAAATACCAGGAAAGAACCTGGCTATCACTTCAAGGCAAATGGAGGTGAAAGGACATACAGGCATACCTCGGGAACATTGCAGGTACATTTCCAGAACCCTGCAATAAAGTGAAACAAATTACTTTTTTAGTGTCCCAGTGGATATAAAATTTCTGTTTACACTATAATGTAGTCTGTTAAAGGTGCGATAGCATTATGTCATTAAAAAACAATGTGCAAAAAAAAAATTAAAAAAAAAAAAGACTTTAAAAAGGGATCCCTGGGTGGTGCAGCGGTTTAGCGCCTGCCTTTGGCCCAGGGCGCGATCCTGGAGATCCGGGATCGAATCCCATGTCAGGCTCCCAGTGCATGGAGCCTGCTTCTCCCTCTGCCTATGTCTCTGCCTCTCTCTCTCTGTGTGACTATCATAAATAAATGAAAAAAAAATTTAAAAAAAAGACTTTAAAAGAAAAAAAAAAACAATGTGCATACCTTAATTTAAAAAATATTTTATCACTAAAAAATGCTATCATCCAAGCTTTCAGTGAGTCATAATCATTGATCAAAGATTACATAACAAATAAAATAATAATGAAAATTTTGAAATATTGCAATAATTACTAAAATGTGACACAGAGACATGAAGTGAGCAAATGCTGTTGGAAAAAATGGTGCTAATAAAAAAAAATGGTGCTGATAGACTTGCTTGACACCGAGTTACCACAAAACCTTCAAATTGGAAAAAATGCAGTATCTGCAAAATTCAGTAAGGTAAAGTGCAATAAAACAAGGTATGCCAGTATGTTTATATATGTGATTCTCTTTTTTTAAAAAAATCTTAAAAAGATTTTATTTATTTATTTGAGAGAGAGAGAGCATGAACAGGAGGAGGAACAGAGGGAAAGGGAGAAGCAGACCCCCTGCTTAGCAGGGATTCCCAACACAGCCATTCCCAGATCCCTGGGATTATGACCCCTGGGATCATGATCATGAGCCAAAGGCAGACACTTAACCGACTGAGCCTACCCAGGCACCCCTGTGTTTTCTCTTCTTATTGAAGGTATTCATAATCAACAGCTTACTAGGATTCTTAACTTTGGGAATCTATCTAGATATCTTCAGATAAGCTACAGTAAAGAACAATCCCAAAGTCACAGTGGCTTAACAATGCAAAAGCTCGTTTTGTGTCCACACTCCATGTTCAAGATGGGTTGCCAGGAAACCTCTTTTCATCATAACTACTCCAGAAAAGAAGTGGTGATAGAGGCTACATCTTTGCATATACTTCCATGTAGCAGAGGGAAGGGAAATCAATGGACCTCTTTCTTCCATTAAAGCTAACCCTACCTTTAATTTTCAATTTAAGTCTGACTCTGCTCATATATTCTCACACCTTACCTATAACATTATTTATATCCTTAACTTTAAATATCTCTATATTTTTAATCATACTCTTGCCCTTAATGTTATAATTAATTCTAACCCTAACTCTTATCTCTAAATCCTGTCATTACCTGTAATTATGATCCTGTTTTTCAGCAAACTCTAACATTACTCAAATCTATAGCCCGTCCCTTTTCATGAACTCCAGTGCTTCTCCTGCCTTCAACTTTCTCTTAGAGTTAACTCTAACTTCTAAACCTCTAACCTTATACCTAAGATCCTGAGAAGCAACATTGAAAGACACAGAAAGAAAATTTATGATCAGCCCTTGTTTACCTCTCTGTCTTAAAACCTCACACATAAACTAGCTTCATTTGACCCATTCCCTACACACTATCATGATATTATTGTGAAAATTAATAGAAGGAAACCTCATTTAAAATGGAGTTGGGGGGGGGGGTGCCAGGGTGGCTCAGGTGGTTAAGTGTTTGCCTTCAGCTCAGGTCATGACCCCAGGGTTCTGGGATCAAACCCCACATCGGGCACTCTGCTCAGCAGGGAGGCTGCTTCTCCCTCTGCCTGCCACTCCAGCTGCCTATGCTCACTCTCTTTCTCTCTCTCTCATTCTCTCTCTCTCTCTCTCTCTCTCTCTCTCTCTCTCTCTCTCTCTCATTCTCTATCCAGCAACAGCCTAGCCAATGGGAGACAATCACAAGTCAGCCAATGAAAAGTCACTATACTTCAAATTCTCCGTTTACGCCAGCGAACTTTTTGTTTATAACAACCCTCTGGACTCCACAATTCCCTCTATAAAAGATCGTTCCTCTCCTTTGTTCTCCAGATTTGCCTATATAGGGTCTTGGCATAGCTTGCTTGTCCCAAATTGCAATTCTCTGATACTCCTGAATAAAACCGTTTTTGCTGGTAAAATAACTGGCATTTTTATTTTTAAGGTTAACATTATTCATTTTATTATAATCATCATTTATAGAGCAATGACAATATGCCAAATACAAACATGCTTTTAGTAGATATATTGGTATATTAAAACCTCTACTTTGCTCTTGTGGAAACTGAGAATTAGAGAGGTAAAGGATCTTCACCTAAGTCACACTGCTAGAAAAAGCAGAGTGAACAGTCTGGTTTCTAAGCCTGTGCTGTCCCCAATATGCCATAGGACTCCTTCTTAGTGTCCCACTGTATTGGTTTATAATCTCCTTGGGAGCTTCTCAGGTGTAATATGAAATCAGCCCCTATACTCAGGGCAGGGACAGACCAAAGAAAGAGGCAGGCCACTCCAGGTTGGTAGAAGGCAGATTTAGTAAGTAAAGGGAACTTATATACAAGGCTTGTCTTGGGTGGCAGCACAAGTAGCTCTCCATACCCTGCCGCCACATCTTAAAAGTTTATGTGGAGGCCTCAACTGGATTCAGTCACGTATATGAGGCAGGCGTTTTCTTCTCCCCCTCTTTTTTTTTTTTAAGATTTTATCTATTTACTCATGAGAGACACAGAGAGAGAGGCAGGGACACACGCAGAGGGAGGAGCAGGCTCCCCACAGGGAGCCGATAGTGGGACTCGATCCGGGGACTCCAGGATCACACCCTGGGTGGAAGGCAGGTGCTAAACTGCTGAGCCACCCAGGTGCCCCAGGCAGGCGTTTTCAACTCATCCTCAAGGCTATGTCCTTGGAGCAGCCTCTGGGAGCAGGGTAAGAAAGCAGAACCCACATTCCAAGGACATGGGATTAAGTGAGTAGCCTCTGATTGCTTGGGTCCAGCTCATGGGTCGACCAGTGGTCATGTCTTGTCAATTGACTTCCCCAATGCTACATCTTTCATGACCAGCTCTTATAATCTCATATGTTCCCCTCTTTTGCAATGTGCCCTCAATGGTCAGCAAGGGATTTCACTATCATAGATATGGCATTTTGGTGGCTATCTAGCTATGTTGGAGGCAGATACCACAGCAACAATATAAGTACACACAGGAGAAAACACAGATTAAGATGATTCCCAATCTCAATGACAACTTGTTTCACCAAAAGCCCTGTGATCTGGACCATTGATTTATTAAGTCCCCTAGGCTCAGGATTGAATCACTCAGGGTGTTTACTTGTATTTTCACATGATTTCATTAAGATAATATACTAGCAGACTCATCAAATATGAGCACACAGCATTTTGTTTGGATAATGGCAAAGGTACCTCCTTGCAAGGCAGTAATAATGTAATAATTATTATTATTATTGTAATAATAATGTAAATAATAATTTTATTAGAGTCATTCCAGTGTTCAGTAAGGATAGGCTTTGTTGGCTATCATTCAAGGCTTGCTGAATGAATTTAGTAAGAGCTTCTATATGTGCTATAGTATCCTCCAAGCTAATGGAGGGAACAAAAATGGCAGCCAAATGAGTACACCAGTGAAAGAACATGCCCATCTGACCTTAAAAGGAGAGGGGCTGGCCACCATCATTACTATGAGGCAGATTTTGCCATGTGCTCAGGGGAAACCCAGGGTGCAATGGCCCAACCACTCAAGTGGAAGCCATGGCCAAAGATTTGTTCCACACAACCATTAGGATCCATTTGGTGCTATCCAATAAATACCTGGGCAGCACAACCAATCAGTGCCAAGCCAGTCCCTATCCCTTAATAAGACAGAATGATTTACACAGTTCCAGTGGTATTAATTCCATATTTCTAGTAGAGTTGGGTTGATTCTGTTTAGAGTAATTTTTTTGTTCCCAACATAGGGGGGCCCAGGTGCCCAAATGTCTATAACCCAGAGTAAGCCAAATAAACCTATTCCAAATCTGAGCATAGCCATCCATGGCTCTGATGGTAGTATTTCTAGGACTTTTCCAGTCAGCAACTTTATGGGCTGCCTTTAGTTTTTTTGACAAAGAAAGAATACCCATGCCCAGTATCATTGACAGTGTATGCCATAGGCCAAGTTTCTGGATCAGTATTAGTAATATCAGGTGAATGAAGAGTGTTGTTCTTCTTTAATGTACTGTTTTAAATCCCTTTCCTGGAGGGGCAATACTATCATGGCAGTCCTGAGGAGCTAGAGAAGGGCAGCAGTCCACATACCCAACGAATGAATTGATTTCTTTGTCAGGCATATGAGTTTGTTTCCTGTATGAAAGTATGTCCATCAGGTGCTCATCCCATGGTCATTGGGCATCACAGGAACAGCAGTAGTCTAACATCAAAAAGATAGATATTTAGTTGTTTTTTTTTTTTTTTTTATGATAGTCACACAGAGAGAGAGAGAGAGAGAGAGAGAAAGAGAGAGGCAGAGACACAGGCAGAGGGAGAAGCAGGCTCCATGCACCGGGAGCCCGATGTGGGATTCGATCCCGGGTCTCCAGGATCGCGCCCTGGGCCAAAGGCAGGCGCCAAACCGCTGCACCACCCAGGGATCCCAGATATTTAGTAGGAAACTGTATGAGAAGGTCTTCCCCTTCCATAAGAATTACACTTGCGGCCTGATCTTTAGATGTTAAAGTGGCTGCAGCTTTAGGAAAGTGACAGGTCGTATATGACATACAAGTTGGCTGGTGGAAGCACTGCTGTCACCCATGAGGAGATGGTCCAGGGGTGGGATATGCCAGACCAAGACCACTATCTTCTCCCCTCTGTGCATGTTCCATTCCAAGTACAGTGCATTTCAATGGGTGTGGCTTAGAGCAGGATAACAAGATCCCATTGGAGATTGAGTAGCTCCCCCTCACCCAGGAGTGCAAAGTAACTCACCCATCCCAGCAAGACATCCCATTGCAAATGTCAGTAGAAAATGCTTTTCATGGGCATGATGGGACTTGTTCTCAGCAGCAGAGCTTGTTGATCTATGGTGAGAGTCAGGACAATGGCTGTCTCCTGCAATTCCATACTTTCAACAGTACTGGGTGCTTTGACAGTGGTCTCCAGTATGGCATATGGGTTTTACTGGTTGGTCATTCAAATGTATTAAAGCCTGGACTGTACTTCAGTACACTTGGCCAAGGTGGTTTATTCTGCTAGTAATTTAATCTGCTGCTTTAATATTCCATTTTCCCTTCCTAGCACCACTGCTACCTGCAGATTATAAGGGGCATGGAACTTTCACTTAATGTCATATTCTTTCACCCAGCCTTATATATCATGCCTTTGAAATGTGACCTCTATTCACTGTCTATTCAATGAAGGTTTCCAAACGTGACACACAGCTTCTCTAATCCCCTAATGGTGGTGGCCTAGTTTACACAGTGACAGGGGAAAGCTTGAGTTAGGCCAGAAGCAGCATTCACACAAACCAAGGCACATTTAGAACCCTGGCTCAGAGGGAGGGGACCAATATAAGCAGTTTGCCAATGCCTCATTGGCTGGGAACTCTGGTGGCTGGCCCCAAACTCCTTGGCATTGCTTAGAACACACAGGGCATGCTCTAATTGCATTAACAGTCAGTATATTTTTAGAGTAATCTGGCCTCCTTGGCAATGTGCCATCCCATCCGGGTACTGCTCTGGCCACTCTTTCTGTACACCCAATCTGTTGTATCTACTGAAGGATCCACTTTTAGGGCTTGTACCTAAGAGAGGGCAACAGCTTCCCAATTGCCAGAGAGTGTCTGTGCCTTATAAGCTGGGACATGAAAAACAGTAAGGACTGCCTTAGGCTCTTGCAGATGCACCCAAACATTTTTTCATATTTTCTGACCCCAGGAGAGTTTAGTCATAATCATCCACCTCTCACTTTCCTGTTATCTGAGCCATAGGGTTAATCTCTCTAGAACAGTTCAACTGTCAGTACAAAGGGTTAAAGGCCCAGGCTCCTGAGTGAACACTAGCTAGACAGCAGAGTTCAGCCCACTGGTTGCTGTGGTTTGTTCCTATTTCTATCCAGATGGTGTCAGTGTTGGGCTGAATAGCGACCAGAGTCCTTGATGCACTGCTACGACTATCTGGGGGATGGACAAACTCTACAGAACAAAGTAGTGCCTACTTTTCTAGAGATAGTAGCTGGTTGACAAGGCACTCCTCTGCTGCAAATAGGCATGCCACTTAGAGTAGGCGTTTGAGCCACAAGAGAAGTGGGTTGCTGGAATATATTTTCAACCCACTCCTTGATAGGCAGGAAAGTTCTTATCAAAATGAGCTGTTCATTAGTGAGAGGCTCTACCTGGAGGAGCGCTATGTATACTGCTAGGAACTGTTGATCTGTGGGGGTATAACGGATTCTTCCCCCATTCAGAGCTAAGACCAACATCCTAGGGGTGATATCTTTTTCTATTGTTTCTGCCGCAGTGCCCAACTCATACCTTCTGGAATCCCAGACACATCTAACTCAAACAGTAGCCTTGCTTGGGTGATGCCAGAACTTTAACCTGCTCTGCAAGTATTTTTGCCTTCTCAAAGGTGTCTTGCTACTCTCATCCACAGTCCTTTACATGCCCTTTCTTACCAAGTGGCATAACAGATAGAGGCACTGTGCCAGTGAGAAATAAAAGTCCTCCCAAACCCCCAAATCCCTATAAAGCTTTGCACCTCTTTCATATCCTTAGGATTTGGTAGGCTAACACCTTATAAATCACAGCTTCTTACCCAACCAGATGACTCCAAAAACTTTATAGCAGTACCTGGACCTTGGATTTTCTGTGGGTTCACTGCTCATCCTCCCTCTCACAGGCACTGCAGCAAAGCCAAGTCTTAACATGTTAACATTATATCAACAACGTAATGGGACCATTTTACTGACATTAGAAAGGAGAAGAGGGACAGATCTTGGGCTACCACCCTATGACATATGGTAGGGAGATGCAAATAACCTTGGGGAAGCACTCGAAAGATCCATTATTGCCCCTTCTATGTGAAAGCAAATTGACCTTTTGTCTCATTGGCCAGGAGTATACTGAAAGAAACATTTGCTAAAATCCAGCACAGTGTGGACATTTCTAGAACCGTGGCCAAGGTATCTAAGATGGTGGCAACATTGAGCACAGCCACATGGGTGAGGGGTAGAGGGGACAGCCTTGTCCAATTCTTAATAGTCTACCATCATCTGCTGTGAGCCATTTGGCTTTTTTATTGACTATACCAGGTGGTTGAAAGCACTGTGGACAGGGTGTACAATACCTACTCAATGTAGTTCTTGGAAAGTTTCTATTATCTCCTTATGCCTCTCAATTAGTTTATGTTGTTTGAAAGTTACTGCCCTTCATTGGGGTGGCAGGCTTATCAGCTACCAGTTGGTGTTTCCCTTCAACATTGGTTTGATTACTCTAACTGGGAGGTGGAATTCACCAACAGAGGTTTGCAGAGTTTGACCTTGCAGGATAACAATATTCAATATGTTCTCTGGTGTGGAAGATAAAAACGTTACACCATTGGCAGTGAGCAGGAGAATACCCAATCTGCAGTGTCAGAAAGACCTTCCTGACCATAACTGTTTGCTCTCAGTAACCATCATGGCACTAAGGAGGCCAGAAAACTTCTGAAAGTTGCCGTGTATTAGAGTACATTCAACTCTCATCCACCAGAGCCATCACCTTTAGTTTACTTCTGGAGGACTAGTGAATAGTGAGCTCAAATGAGGCCTCTAATCACCTCCAATGGCCCTCACCTAAAGGTGATCTTGGTGTGCATCCTATGCCTGGGGTGTGGAAGGCATCTGCCCCAGATAAGACTATATCCTGAAGGCTCTGCTGGACCAGGCAGGATATCAGGGATTGTAGGGGCAGACGGGGCAGGTCTAAACTGCTATTCAGATTTCAAGGCTTTTTCCAGACCAGCCAACACAGTGTTAGGTTGTTGATCAATCTGTTTAGGTAGGTTACCTGCAGTGATAAGATCATACTCCATTTGCTTCATAGTTATTCTTACTAGACCTTTGCAACCAACTGGGATAGCCTCTTCACTTTCTGAACATTCCCTCTATTGGGGACCTTTCCCACAGCCCATATCTGTTCCTGGGATCTGTTTCCCCCAGATCAGCAATGGATTGCCCAACATCATAAATGCTCTGTCCCACAACTGAGCTCAGCATGGATATCATCATTCCATATCAGGTGCTGAGAGTAGACTGGAGAATCTTGGCTTTCATTCCTGCAGTGAATATGGCCCCATATTCTCCAAAGAAAGGGACACAGACTGCATTGCTTCATTCCCACTTCCCTAAGAATTTGTTGTATCTTCAGTATAGATTTTCAGGGTCTCATGTTCCTGAAACATGAGAACAACTCCAGGGAGATCCCTCTCATTGGACCAAGCCTCCCTGCAAGATAGAATGATCTAATCTATAAGAGAGTACCTGTACCCTGAAACCCCAGAATGCCCTGCAGGCACTGCTGGAGGGCAGGGTATGTGGTGATGTTGCTCCTCTTCTCTGCCTCCTGCCTGGTCAGAGAAATGCCATCACCCTCATATCTAATAGCTGCACTAACCACACCTGGACACATTTCCTGGTATTTTGCTGGAAGTTGGCAGCTATATCAATAAGTTCAGCTGAAGTATCTTCTCTCATTATGAACATATCCTGAAATGGGGGCTGCCCCACTGACTGGAGTTGTTCTTGCTGTGCTTTTGCCTTCCGTTGTGTTAGGGGTCAGATGGCTCCAGGCATTTTGTCTGTTTCACTGTAGATCACAACATCCCCCTCTTCACTTTCATCATTTTCCCAGGGATTCCACCTCTTAACAGCCCAATCAGGGTTTGCCACGAGCACTTGGATCTTAATCTGAGGCATCTTGTGCCCTCCTAGCTTTGCAAAATAGCACACCCAGGGTCTCTAACTGATTGTCCTATTTTCCCACCTTGTCTGTCAGCCCTGAAGCTAGCAGACTAGTGGACACTCATGACCTTTTCAAACTTCAGCTCTTAGAACTTTCTAAGTCAGCCTATTTGGGCATTGGTGGCCAGCTGACCTGCCAACTTTAGAGGCGAGCTCACCAAAACCACCTTGTGCTTCCTTTCTCTGTGCAGTTCTTCCAACAAGCACCTTAGACTGATGGGCATTTGGGGGTATCCTCATACTTATGTGTTAACATACAAGTATTTGACATAGGGGCCTTCTTTTTCCACTGACAAGTCAATGGCTAACTGAGGATTTCCCTCCACAATACTGCTTTTCAAGGCCTAGTTCTTTGGTCTCCTGGCTGGCTCCCCAACTCTTGGTTCACAAGCTCCTTGGAGGCTTCCCAGGTGTAATATGAAATAAATCCTTATACTCAGAGGGTAGGGAGAGACAGAAGAAAGAGAAAGGCAGCTCCAGGTTGGTAGGTGGCAGTTTTAATAAGCAAGGGGAACTTACATATGAGGCTTGTCCTGGGTGGCAGCAAGATGAGTAGATCTCCACACCTTCTTGACACATCTTAAAAGTTTACATAGAGGCCTTAATTAGGCTCAGTCATGTATACCATCCAGATGTTTCAATACCACATCCCTATCTCAAGGCTATGTTCTTGGAGCAGCCTCTGGGAAGGGAAAGGAAAGTGGAACCTACACTCCAAGGATGCAGGAAGGGATGAGGAGCCTTTGATTGCCTAGGTCCAGCCCATGGGTCAATCAGTGGTCACATCTTCTGGATGACTGTTCCCAAACTATAGGCAAAACTGGAGCAGAAAGCATAACTCATCTCAAAGTACATCTTTCTCAGCATTACCATTTCAAAATGGTATAACGAAATAGATGAAAAAGCCTTTTAAAATTCATGCACCCCTGCCACTACAGTGAATAAGAATGGCCATGTATGGTCCACTGTGAATTTCTATCATGAGCAAGCCCTACTCTGAGGAGATTGGAAAGAGAGACAAGGATTGAACAAACAGCAACTAACATGATATTCATAATGACAAACACATTTTTCAGAAGTGACTATGCTTAAGATGAAAAATATGCTTGAAACAAAATAATCATGATGATGAAGACCATGTTGCCAGTGATGCTGTAACATCAAAGAAAACACAAATACTAATTCAACAGGGGATTTATCCTAAGATTAGTGTTTTAGTACATTCAGGTGGGTATAACAAAATACCACACACTGAGTGGCTTATAAACAATGGAAATTTATTTCTCCCTGTTATGGAGACTGAAAAGCCCAAGATTATGATGTCAGTATTGTTGCATTCTGGTGAAGACCCTCTCTCAGGTTGCAGACTGCCTACTTCTCTCCATGACCTCACATGATGGAAGGGGTGAGTGAGTTCTCTGGAGCCTCTTTTATAAGGGCATTAATCACATTCATGAGAGCTTTGCCCTCCCAAGCACATTACAAAGGCCCTCCTCTCAATATCATATCAAGCATTAGGATTTCAATATTAATTTTGTAGGGAACACAACACTCAGATTATAGGGGAGGAAAGATAGATTTTCCTCTACCCTTCTAGGTTCTTGGCTAAGACCCCCTCCCTGTAATAAAAACAGATTAATGGAAGAAAAACAAATGGAAGGTTAATAACATGTATACCTCCTGTATATAGGAATACTGAGCAACTCCAAAAATGGCCAATCATCACCTTAAATATCAATAGCTAAAGACAAGATACTGTGAAGAGTCCAGTTCCAAGAGGTTATCAAGAAAAGTACAGTAAACTAGTATAGTAAGGCTGTTATGCAGATTTAAGTAAGCACCTTCCTCATTGCCAAGAGTTTCTAGAGATTCAATCATCCTCCTCTTCCTGGTACAGAGAAGACACCCTTAAAAATGGAGATTCCCCTTATACACACAAATGTCTCTTTAAAGAGGGTTAACTTTTCATTCAATTTTCAGAAAGGGGCAGCCCTGGGGGCGCAGCGGTTTGGCGCCGCCTGCAGCCTAGGGTGTGATCCTGGAGACCGGGGATCGAGTCCCACCCACATCGAGCTCCCTGCGTGGAGCCTGCTTCTCCCTCTGTCTGTGTCTCTGCCCCTCTCTCTCTGTGTCTATGAATAAAAAAATAAAATCTTTAAAAAAAAATTTTTTTCAGAAAGGTTCCTTTGTCTGCTCTTTCTTCAAAATTACCAGCCCCAGGGCTTCAAGTATCTTCTGGTGACTCCAGGACTGCTGAGGTTTGGGGGGCGGAGTGGGCGGGGGGTGTCATCGGATGTGACCTTCTCCTGCCTGGACTATCTCAAGTTCTTAGAAATTTCAACACATCCCTGAGGGATCAGGTGATTCCTGTTGCTATCAGAGTAAACAATTTAGTAATAGAATCCTTCTATGAACCCCAGCCAACCCAGAACTACATGACTGAACAATGAGGTCAATGGGAACAGAGGAGCCAATAATGCTGGTTGTACAATGAGCACACTTGGAAAGGCTCCACATCCTGGAAACTGAAAGCCCAGCAGGGAACAGGAAAACAAAGAATCTGTTGAAGATCTGACAACAGAAGTCACCTTCTGAGCCACGTGACAGCATGTAAGTGAGTCTGGCAGATTCTTCTATGGATGCAGAGAAGGAGGGTGGCTGAGTTACCCTAGACTGGGAGACAGAACCAGCAAACTCAGATACTCACAGTTGGTGTAGCAGGCAAGACACTCAAACTGCTGGATGCAATTCACCCTGTATGCTATGGCTGAGGTCCCGTGACATCTGATGGACAGCCAGTAGGTAGAAGGGCACAAGAGTAAACAGTGCTTATATTACAAAGGCTTTGCTGGAAAGTCACATTGGAGAGAGACATACATATATTTGGATCTGATCTGACAGCTTTAGGGAACTAAGGTTGACTTTATGGAGCCAATAAAACTTTTGGAAGTATCAGCCTAATACGTTCTCACAGGATTCCCAGCAGCTTCACCAGCCATGTAAAATGAATAGAAATGACTTGATGTAAACTTTAGAGAACACTCCACAAAAGCTTATGTATAGATAACCTTCCTGCCTATTGTTCTGTGAGCCCTTCAAAAAGATCACTGGAGACATCCATAGTGAAACCAGGGAAATCCATCACATTGCCACTGCCTGACCTGTGCCATCTGAACATGCTTCCAGCTCAACATCTAGAAATCTCAATGGCAGCACTCAGGACTCAGACTCTGGATTTCTAATTTGCTTCAACCAGTAACCTACATTTTCCCTGTTTCCATAAAAATGCTGCTTATGAATTACCTGATTGCTTGCTCAATATGGGCCTAGCTTTGAGAGCCCATGAGCTTCACTACCTCCTGAAATGAGTTTAACTAAACTGACCTTTTGTCAGATTAAGAGACTAGCTCCAGGGGCACCTGGGTGGCTCAGATGGTTAAGTGCCTGCCTTTGACTCAGGTCATGATCTTGGGGTCCTGGAATTGAGCCTGCATGGGGTTCCCTGCTCAGCAGGGAATCTTCTTCTCCCTCTTCCTTTGCATTACTCTCTCCCTTTCTTTCTGCCTCTCCCCTGACTCCCGTTCCTGTTCTCTCTTTCTCAAATAAATAAATAAATAAATAAAATATTTTTGAAAAGAGAAAGAGTGAAGTAGTTTTTAAAAAGGGAAGACTCCACCTGCTCAACTTTTAATGTATGAGACTTCAGGGATGCTTCAGAGGAGGGAGCTAAAGGGGCTAAGGGTGGGCTGCCCCAAGATGGGCCATTTTATCATGTGGATTGTTTTGAGCTGAAGGCAATCTGAGATCCTTTGGGCTCAAGAGAAACTTTGGCCCTTCCTTTACCTGCATAGAAAAATCTAAATTGGCTGGCCTTTCCAAATAAGCGTTATTTCCAGAAATAAATATATTTGTGTAATCCATCTACATGGCAGGGCAAACATTTGTTTACCAAACATTTACTCTTCATCTTCCTATGAATTGCATTCCTTCCCTTTGAAGCCCCAAGCCCCTACCCCTTTCCCCTTAGTTCAGAATGACATACATGTCTCATTATGCTTGATAGTCTTTGGAATTTCTATGCATGAGTGGATTTTCTCTTCCAAAAAAAATAATCAGTCCCAAATTACCCTTATGACAAAGAGACATATTTCTGGGTGGCAATTTTGCTCCCCTTCAAGACCATAGCAGTTAGTTTGATTTTATTAGCCAAAGAAGCTAAAACCTGTGGCGCCTGGGTGGCTCAGTGGTTGAGCATCTGCCTTTGGCTCAGGTCATGACCTGGGGGTTCTGGGATCAAGTTCCACATCAGGTTCCCCACAGGGAGTCTGCTCTTCGCCTTGCCTATGTCTCTGCCTCTTTCTCTATGTCTCTCATGAATAAATAAATAGTTTTTTTAAAAAAAAGAGAGAAGCTAACACCTTACCTAAATGTTTAATTCATAAATTAACTACATGCTTTTTAAAACGACTTTGTTCATTTATTTAGAGAGAAAGCCTACAAGTAAGGGGAGGGACAGAGGGAGAGGAGAGAAAGACTCTCAAACAGACTCTGTGATGAACACAGAGCCCAGCGCAGGGCTGGATCTCATGACCCTGAGATCATGACCTGAGCCCAAAACCAAAAGCCAGAGGCTTAACCCACTGAGCCACCCAGGTGCCCCTAACTGTATGCTTTTTTATGCAAAAACAAGTTTACCTCCCAAATTGGAGTATTCTCTCCCTGAGGATAATCTAATGGAGGCAGTCAACACAATGGGTCAAAGGGTAAAAACAAAAAGTCAGAGGAGACATTCAGCTCCACAACCTACCAGAACATTTGTGTGCAGAACTGGTAATAACTTACATGAAATCTGCTCCTGAATGTTAATAAATTTTGATACCTCTACCATATGCTTTTAGGGAGAATTTTATAGGCCTTGAAGTGTCAAGGGTATGTGTTCTCAATAAAGCATTTAATGTGGAGCTACTCCAGTGTTTGGTCTCCAGACCCCTTCATTTCATGCCTGTGCTTTAATGCTCACTTTTTTCCTCTTTCTAATCTGTAGCAATTTTTTTAGCTTTATGAATTTTTTTTAACAATAGATACTGAAGCAGAGTAGAATATGCCACCTCAAAATGTGTCACTTTGGCATGTGGACGATTGTGAGCTGAAGGCAACCAAGACCAGCAGACTCCAGAGGAACTTCATTGCCTGAAAGAATTTAGGTAGGGCCTCTACCAGAAAAAGCTATTGCTAGAGATAACTTTTTCTTTTTTTTTTTTTCTAAATATTTTATTTATTTATTCATGAGAAACAGAGAGAGAGAGAGAGGCAGAGACACAGGCAGAGGAAGAAGCAGGCTCCATGCAGGGAGCCTGATGTGGGACTCGATCCCAGGTCTCCAGGATCAGGCCCTGGACTGAAGGCGGTGCTAAACTGCTGAGCCATCCAGGCTGCCCAACTTTTTTTTTTTTTTTTATCAGAAAGATTTACCTGCAAGGCAAGGCAAACATCAGATTACCAAACATCTGCTTTTCTCATCTTCTTGTGAATTGCCCTCTTCCCCTTTGAAGGCCCAGGCCCAAATCACATTCCTTAGCTTAAAATGGCATTATAAGCCACCACTGCTCAATTTATCCTTGGGTCTCACATTTTTATGGAGCCCCTGTATGTACAAACTTTGTTTTTGTCCTATTGTTCTATCTTATGTCAATTTGACTGTTAGATTAGCCAAAGAACCTAGAGGGGAAGAAGGGGGGAAATATTCCACCTCTACAATGCAATCACTATTGCAGAAATCAATACACAATAAGATTTTGTTTGAATTATTGTTTAACAGTTTTGTAGAGGTATAGTCTGCATGCTGGGACTAGTAATAAGAGTGGGGATTCACTGCAAACAAACATGAGAAAAGTTTTGGGAGTGATGGAAATATTCTAAAACTGAATTGTGGTGATGATAGCACAACTCAGCCAATCTACTAAAAATTATTGAATTATATCCTTACAATAAGTACTTGTATTATTTTGAATGAAGGCTCGGTGAACAATGCATTTAAGCAGGTGATGAAAACAAAGACACCACAGAGAGTTTGGCAGCCTCTGGGCAAACTACAACCCACATTGCCACAGATGCTTCATGATAGATTGGATCTCTTATCTAGGTGGAAACAGGATTTAGGCAATTCTATTGTTTTTTCCCAGAACACTTTGAGTTTGTCACTTTACTGTTGCTGGGCTATAGCCAATAGGACTTTTGAAATAAATTATATCACCCAACTGCTTCCTAGTGCTGATGCCCCAATTCAGAAATGACAGTTCAGAATATGGCCTCTAAAACAATTGGAGTAGGAGCCATGTGCCTTGAAAGGATCTCTACTAAAAGCAGCTGAGAAGCAACACTTGTGTATCTATGCAACTTCTCAGTCCCTCTTTCTAGTTTTCCATACTGATACCACAGGCTAGAAGGTGTCTCCAAGAGATATTGCCTCAAGAGAAAGACACTGAGTCCTTTCTTTTGTTGTAGAAAGCACTTTTTGGTTCATTTTGGGAAATTTTTGGCTCATTACCCTGCCACAAGACAATCAATAGCTCTTCTACCTCCAAAGGTACACCATTTCCCCTTAAGCAATTACAGAAGGATACAAAATAACATATTATTTACACATTGCTTACCAGTTCAAGTAACTAGGGTTATACAAAAGTCTTTCCTTTGGGAAAGAAGAGGCAACAGTTAAGAGAAGGCTGATAGCTCAGTGAAACAAGTAACAAAAGAAATAGTAGACCAGAGAGAGGTTTAGCAGAGCGAACCAGAAACAGACAACCAAAAAGGGCCCTAGTAAGATGGAAGTCTGTGTGCTTGTACTAGGCTGCACCCACTCAGGAGCTACTAGTCTGTGACTCAACATGGAACAGAAGTGAAAGCTTTCCCCAAGCCACACACAGATCTATCTGCAAAGGGTGTAAGATTTACTGTCTCAAGGAACTTAAGTAACAGTTATAATAAATCACTGGCACAACACTAAGCTACACTAACCCATAGGTAACTCCTAGGAAGACGGACTTAAAAATAAAGACAAAGGGAAAAAATAAAATTGTGTCATCAGAGGCTGCACACTGTGGAGGAAATAGATTTCTCAGAATTCATCTAGATAAGTCATTAAGAAACAAAAAACTAAACCCTAATGGATAATAAGAATGCCAAGTTACTAATATATTATCATGTATTATCTAAAATATCCAGTTATCCATAGAAAAATAGAAGACATGCAGAGACAAGATAGTGTGTTCATGACAAAAACTAGGCAATAGAATTTGATTCTGATGGGGCCCAGTTATTAAATTCAGCAGAAAAAGACTTTAAAGCTGTTGTTCTTAAACTGTACCTAAAAATTAAAGTGTGGGAATAAGGTGAGAATATTGATAAAGACAGAAATTATAAATAATAACCAAGTAGAAATTCTATAGCTGTGAAATAAACCTTGGCTAAGGGCAGTTTGGCAGGCTCTTAAAAGATTAAACAGGGGCACCTGGGTGGCTCAGTCGGTTAAGTGTCTGACTCTTGATTTCAGCTCAGATCATGATCTCAGGGTCATGGGATCCAGTCCTGTGTGGGGCTCTGTGCTCAGTGTGGAGTTTGCTTGGGATTCTCTCTCTCCCTCTGTCTCTGCCTCCCCCACTGTTTGCTCTCTGTCTCTCTCTGTCTCTCTCTCTCTCTCTCTCTCAAATAAATAAATAGATCTTAAAACAAAAAATTAGTTACCACATGACCCAGCAATTCCATCCACAGATATATACTCAAGAGAATTGAGAACATATGTCTACACAAAAATGTGTATATAACAACATTATTCATAATAGCCAAAAAGTAGAAACAATCCAGATGTCCATCAACTGATGAATGGATAAATTGTTAGATCCATAAAATGTAATATTATTTGGCAATTAAAAGAAATGAAGTACTCATAGACACTACCACACGAATGAAACTTGAAAACATTACACACAGTGAAAGAAGCCAGATGCTTTCACTTGACATATTTCATAAATGTGATTATTTCATATGATCTTTCCAGAATTGGCAAACCCATTGACTGAAAGTGGATTAATGGTTGCCTAGGGATGAATGTGGCAACATGAATTAACTGTAGATGAGCAGGAGGGATCTTATTGGGACAAATAAAATATTCTAAAATTAAATTGTATATTTAAAATAGGTGTAGTGGATGCCTGAGTGGCTCAGTGGTTGAGTGCCTGCCTTTGGCTCAAGGCATGATCCCAGCTTCCTGGGATCAAGTGCCATATCAGGCTCCTCGTATGAAGCCTGCTTCTCCTCCCTCTGCCTGTGTCTCTGCCTCTCTCTGTGTCTCTCATGAATAAACAGTAAAATCTTTAAAATAAAATAAAATAGGTGTAGTGAATTTTATGGTATGTAATGAAAATTCAAGAAAGCTGTTAAAATATATATTTCTTTATATAACATATACACACACACATATACATACATGTGTGTGTTTGTGTGTGTGTATGTATATGACATGTGTTATTATGAGACTATAAGAGTGAGTGTTTCAGCCATGTCAGAGAAGTCAGAGACAAAGAAATGATATAATTAGCTTTGGATATTATTACCAAATTTTATTTGATTTCTCAATTTTTGATTAACAGTGTTTCATAAAATGAAATCATATACCTAGAACAATTTGAATAACAAAGGTATGTCTTTTCTTGAAGTTTAGAAAGTCTACACTTGCAAAACCAGGTCCCAGGACTATAAAATCTTGCCCTGGGAATTTTCTTTGAGGTTAGAGGGAAATCTCATTGCCAACTTCCTAAATTTCTTCCACAATAATTTATCTCTTCTCATTTTCTATCTCTTCTATAAGTAATTTTGTTCTCAAATTTCTAACTTAATTTTACTTTTTTAAAAAAGATTTTATTTATTTATTCATGAGAGACACAGCGGGGGGGTAGGGACAGAGACACAGTCAGAGGGAGAAGCAGGCTTCATGCAGAGAGCCCGACATGGGACTTGATCTTCGGTCTCCAGGATCAGGCCCTGGGCTAAAGGCGACGCTGAACTGCTGAGCCATCTGGGCCGCCCTTGTTTTACTTTTAAATATGTTTGCATAAATGTGGTAAAGTATTTTCTATGTCTTTTCATTTTTACCTATGATTATTCCCCCATTCTTAGTCCTAATTAAGTGTATTAATGTTTTATAAATAAATTTCTTGATTATTTTAGACAGCTTGCAACTCTCATATTTGACAAATTATATTTCTTTGATATATTGATAATATTTCACCTGCAATTTTTCTGTATTTAAATGAATTGGTTTAATCTCCTAGCAGTTACTTTAATTTTATAAAAACATTTGAGACTATTTCCTTACCAACACAAATGTAAGAATATTTATTCCCTTCCCACATGTAACATGAGACATAGATTATACTTTAAGGCCTTGTTTATATTGTCTAACTAGTTTTCATTAATAATCACAGAGGATTTTTTATCCATATTATTTATTTATTTTGTACATTATTTAGATTCTACATTAAGATGTTTTGACATTTAAATTAATTTCATACATCGATATACATTACCCATTAACTTTAAAGCTTACTGGTTTTGGTGATCAGTGCCATTGTTCTAACAACTTCCTTAAGCTATTGATATAATTCCATTTTCAGTTTTCTAAAAATTTTTAAACAATATTTTTCCAGGAAGAGTATACTTCCTGAGTTTTTGCAAATCTAAAAATATCCTTTTGTTACTCCTGCACATAAATGATAGCTTAGTTGTATATGGAAGTCTTTTTTTTTTTTTTTAAGATTCATTTATTTATTCGAAGGAGAGAGAGAGAGCACTAGTGGGAGGGGCAAAGGAGAGGAAGAGAGTATCCCAAGCAGACTCCTCACTGAGTGCAGTGCCCACCACACAGCTAAATCTCATGAACCGGAGATCAAGACCAGAGCCAAAATCAAGAGTTGTATGCTTAATCGACTATGCCACCCAGGTGCTAGGATGTAGAACTCTTGAGTCAAAATTATTTCCCCTTCAAATCTATGTTCTGCTATCCAAATTTCTTCAGACTTTTCAGAATTGTGATACTATTTTGATATTTTCTTTTATTAGCAGTGTTATTTTCTAACTTTTTGAGCTCTTGTAGAATTTTACTCTCTTATTAAAATTCAATATTGTATATATGCAGATCTACTTTTGTTAACTTTACCTAGTACTTGGTAGGCTTTAAAGTCTGAAAACCCTTTGTATAGATAAGAGAAAAATTTTCTACTATTTTTTATGGTTTCTTTTGGGCCATGTACTTTGTTTTATGCTTTTAGGGAACCTATGATATACATGTAGATGGCTCATATTATCTTTTATATCTCACCCTTTTATTCATAATATTCATTTATATATCCCTTTTTTTTTGCTAAGTGTTGGAATTATTCCTTAAACTGGACTTTGACTTATTGATTGCATGTTCTGAAATACCCAACATGTTATTAACTGAGTGTATACATTTTTAAATATTTATTTATTTAAGTAATCATTACACCTCAATTGAGGCTCAAACTCACAACCCCGAGATCAAGAGTCACATGCTCTTCCAACTGAGCCAGTCATGTGCCCTTAAGCATACTTTTAATTTGCATTTTTTTAAAGATTTTATTTATTTATTCATGAGAGACAGAGAGAGAGAGAGAGAGGCAGAGACACTGGCAGAGGGAGAAGCAGGCTCCACACAGGGAGCCCCATGTGGGACTTGATCCCAGGACTCCAGGATCACACCCTGGACCAAAGGCAGGCACTAAACCTGTATGTCTCTGGCTGTATAAGTGTATATAGCACCTTACAAAATCTGCCCTGTCATATATAATGGCCATGGCACTGTTTTGTTTTGGTTTTTTTTTTCTATTTTACTGTCAAGCTTGTTCTCATTAGGAATCCTTAAGGATCCCACTTTAGTTATTATGCATTTTCCTTGTTGCATATCGAGCCAAAGTCTGAAATGCCTCTCTTTTCTATATTCCCCTCCATCTCACTCACTGTGTATAAAATGAATGAGATAAAAATTTCAAAACACCAAGAAACAGATCGCTGTCAAAGAGTGTTTATACAGCTCCCTTTATTTTTTACCTAATATAATATTAATGGTCAAATATAACTTTCAATGATTTTCAGATCTCTGTTGTGATGTCTTTTTTTTTTCCCAGAAGTCATAGTAGTTTTATATCTCTTCCAAATTAAAGAGACAGACAAAGAAAAAGCCAAGCCCAAAGTCAAACTTCATTGACTTATGCTGTTAACGTCTTTGGAAGGGAAAAGTGTCCTGATCTTGACTTTTATACCTTTCCTGAGGCAATATTAATTGACAATAATGAAATTCAATTTTTACATTTTCCATTTCATCTCCCTTCAAGGCATTAAAAGATTTTTCCTATCCTATAATACAAACATTAAAAAGTTGTATGTGTATATGGTTTCTAAACAATTTGACAATTGAAAATTCAATAGGAAGAGACAGACTTCTTCATGGTGATAACTACTTTACTACCCAAGCAGAAGGAAGAAAGCTTTTCTTCTTGCCCAGCAACAGCCCAGCCAATGAGAGACAATCACACCTCGGTCAATTAAAAGCCACTATACTTCAAATTCCCAGTTTACTTCAGTGGACTTTCTGTCTATAACAGCCCTTCCCAATGCCCTCCTTTCCTTTATAAAAGAATATTCCTCTTCTTTGTTCTCCATTCTTGCCTATGGGTTTGCACTAGTTTGCTTGTCCCAGATCACAATTCTTTGCTATTCCCAAATAAACCTATCTTTTGCTGGTAAAATAACTGACAGTTTTATTTTTAAGGTTAACATTACTTGTTGATCAGAAGTGGGATCCAGAGAAGACCCCTAACAACTCTGAGCTGGTGGGCAAACAGGTGACAATACTCACAGAGCCAGTTAAGCTCACTGCTTTCTTGTTGACCCTATGGTTTGAGGGTAAAGTTTTCTCTTAGATTTTGGGCTGCATACTTTGTGTTTGAGCTACCCAGGCTTCATTTGGGACCTGTTCTAAAGTCTTATTTGTTTTTTGTTTTATCTCAGAGAATATTCATGTGGCCTTCAATTTGACTCCTTTTTGGAATCAGACTGTTCCTGATGGAACTATGCTGGCTTTTGGTCTGACGCCTTTTCAGAATCAAACCGTTCCTGTTGGAAGTGTGCCACTTGGAAATATGTAGGCCTTTGGTCTGACTCCCTTTTGGGATCAGACCGTTCCAGTTGGAACTGTGCCTGGTGGAACTGGGCTAGCCTTTAGTTAGACTCCTGTTTGGGATCAGATTCTTCCTACTGGCAATGTGCTACCCTTAGGTCTGATGCCTTTTCAGAACTGGAATATTCTGTTGGAACTGCACGGGCTTTGGTCTGATTCCTTTGGAACCAGATTATTTTCATAATTCCTGAACTGTGCTGTTTAGGAATTTTCTAGTTATTCTAGAGAAAAACTCCTAAGAAATGGGATCCAAATCATCAAAATGCTTTGAAGGTTCCCTTCCCAACTGGAACTCTGGAAGGTTTTATGTTTAGAACTGTGGTCTCTTGGGGCACCTTGGTGGCTCAGTAGGTTAAGCGTCTAACTCATGATTTCAGCTCAGGTCATGATCTCTGGGATATGGGCTCAAGCCCTGCATAGAGCTCCACACTGGACATGAAGCCTGCTTAGGATTCTTTCTCTCCCTCTGTTTCTACCCCCTCTAAAAAAACAAACAAAAAAAACCCATAATCCTTCCATATGCACAGATTGCCTTGACCAGTAATTTAGAACTTCAATGGTTGTTATGGGGAACTTTTGATCTCTCCAAAATTGTTTTACTCAAACTCAATTTTGAAAGCCATGGCTATTTAAAATAAAAGGGGGGAAAGAGAATAGGAGGTATATTTTAAATACCTTGAGGCTTCCAGATGTTCTCAGGATTCTAAGTTTGTCTCTTTGAAAAATACTATTTCTAAATTAACTGAAGCAAGCAACCAATTGAAAAAAGTCAAAATGGCTTTGGAAGCTTCTTTGTCCTCTCCCCTGTCTTTTTCATCTGCTGATACATGGCACCACCTTGTGCTCAGCAACCTCATCCAGCACGATTTTCCTCTATTTGTTCTACAGAACTTACCTTTTTCTCCAAATCTCTCCTCAACCTCTCCCCTCCTGAACCTATTAAAAATTGCCTCATTAAAATTAAACTTCGTGATAATCTAAATAAACCTCAAGTTTCTTTTTTTTAATATTTTATTTATTTATTCATGATAGTCACACAGAGAGAGACAGAGAGGCAGAAACACAGGCAGAGGGAGAAGCAGGCTCCATGCAGGGAGCCTGACGTGGGATTCGATCCCAGGTCTCCAGGATCGTGCCCCGGGCCAAAGGCAGGCGCCAAACCACTGCGCCACCCAGGGATCCCCTAAACCTCAAGTTTCTTATGTTCCCTGGACTGAGGCCAAATTGTCAACCATAGTTAAAAGGTTTTCTGAAGTGACTGAGGACCTCCATAGATTTGCAGAAGGATAGAGGTTTGTGCAGAACCTCCAAGCAATAAATAACATCATTACCCCTCAGCACCCTGTTGTTCCCAACCCCCATATATTACTAACATCCATTTGCGTTGAAAGCAAATTTTTCACTGTAATTGATCTATGCAGTGCATTTTTAGTATTTTGGTTGAGAATGATAGCCAATCTTTTGTCCTTTCACTTGGGAAGAACAGAAATACACCTGGACAGTAATTCCCCAGGGTTTCACAGAGTCCTTCCTACTTTTCACAAACCTTAGAAGTTGATTTGGATGACACGAAGACTCCTGCACGCTCTACCTTGTTATAATACATAGATGATTTGCTTCTCTGCTCCCCTTTCCAAACCCCTTTACAGGAAGACAGTATCCACCAATTAAAACCTTTGGCCTTGAAGGTACATAAAGTCTCCAAAGGAAAATTACAGTTGCCCCCATCTCAGATTAGATACTTAAGGCATTGGATCTCAAAACAAGAACTGCATTTGTTTTTTTTTTTTTTTTTTTTTAAGATTTTATTTATTTATTCATGACAGACGCACAGAGAGGGAGAGAGAGAGGCAGAGGGAGAAGCAGGCTCCATGCAGGGAGCCCTATGTGGGACTTGATCCTGGGTCTCCAGGATCCGGCCCTGGGCTGAAGGCGGCGCTAAACCGCTGAGCCACCTGGGCTGCCCAAGGACTGCATTTGGATCTAGACAAAACCCCTCACAACTGCTTAATATTGACCGGTTACCTTTCAAATTCCTGTGACAATTTACAGGAAACTCCTCTAATCAATGCAGAGTTTTCATGATTTACTACCGATGGTTCTTATTTAAAGGATAAAAATGGTAAATATCGTGCTGGGCATGGTATTGCGATTCACTGTGGTAGCACCTTTACCATTGGCTACATCAGCCCCAAACCTTCAATTATATGCCCTTACTTGAGCTTGCACCTTAGCCAAAGGTATAATCTCACATTTATAATGATACTTGGTAGGCCTCTGGTGTAGCTCATGACTTTGGAATATTATGGAAACAATGAGATGTCCTTACCTCCAATGAGAATAAAATTAAAAATGGATCCTGTGCCCAAACTTTGTTAGATACCATACTCTTGTCAGCTGCTGTGGCTATTAAGGTTCCTGGGCATGCCAGAGTTGACTCCCTGGAGGCCAAAGTAATTCACCTCGCTATTTCCACCAAATATGCTGCTGTGAAGGAAACTGATAGGTAAATCTTTATCATAGCCCAAGGAATGTTCTTCCAAATGATAAAGTTTGGAAACATTGATGAAAAATATCCAACAATTGGTCCCAGAAAAGGAGAACCAATACTGGAAATCTAATAAACATTGGCTCAATAAAAAAGAGAAATCTGGTTTGGACCAAATAACAATCTATCTGTCTTTTTAGTAATTCTAAAATTTCCACTACTTACACTGTATGTGCATTAAACCATTGGTCTACTGACAAAATGATAACATTACTGGACCAATATTGGTGGGAAAAGATTAATAAGGCAGCAAAAAGTGCCTACCTTGCTTGTCCTGCCTGTCCAAATTGTAATCCAGGGAAACCTGCTCATATAAATGGGTTTCATACAGCTTCCCCCTATCATGAATAAATATGTTTTAGTTATGTTTTTATGCTTTCTCACTGGACTACTTTCTCATCTACAAGAGAGACATTTCTATAGGCCAGTGTGTCTTCTGTTAGAAAAGATTATCCTTACCTGCGGAATTCCTTTCAAACTTCACAGTGATCAAGGAACCCATTTTAGTGGTCAGGTGATTCAACAAGTCTGATGTTTGGCAGGTTTTTACACTTTCATTGTGCATACCATCTTCAATTCTCAGAGTTTGTTGCACTCACTAATAGCATTATTTTTTAAAGATTTTATTTATTTATTCATGAGAGACACAGAGAGAGGCGGAGACACAGGCAGAGGGAGAAGCAGGTACCCTGCAAGGAGCCTGATGCGGGACTCAATTCTGGATCCCGGGATCATGCCCTGAGCCAAAGGCAAACGTACAACAGCTGGGCCAACCATGAGTCCCACTAATAGCACTATTAAGACTCAACTGGAATAATTCGTAGGAACTCGCCAAACACCCTGGCTGAAAGCAAGATTAGCCCTTCTAAACCTCAGATCTACCCCCTTGGGAATTCATAGACTCTAACCCTTTGTGATAGTCACAGGACATCCAAGGCATTTTGCCCCTGCTTCCTTTGACCCATAGTTGGTGGGAGATATACTTCAAAAGCATAAAGGCCTAATTGCTTCTATTAAAAATAACTATCCTTCGGTAGAGTAATTTCTATAAAAAAATGTTCCTCTCCTTTGTTCTCTGGACTTGCCTATGGTTTTGCCATAGCTTGCTTGTCCCATTTGCAATTCTTTGCTATTCCTGAATAAATCCATCTTTTGCTTGTAAAATATTTGGCAGCTTTATTTTCAAAGTTAACATCATAAATAAATAACAATCAAATTTAATATTATAAACATTTTTTATATAATCAAATCCATCATGTAATGGGCCTGGAGCAGTCCTACATGTGGGATTTGCATGCTAACAATCAAGTTCTTCCAAACATTGTAGTTCCACATTTTATGAAGTAATACAGCCTCGTACTTGACAGAGTTTACATAATTTACTTAACTTTATATACAACAGTGAGACTGCATTAAACAGTGTTCTTGGCATAGCTCGCCTGATTTCCCTTGGTTCTACTAAGATGGGCAGCCCTACTGCTGAAGAGCTAAGTACCCTGAGGAGTCTGCGGGGCCAGTAGGGAAGCCTTCAGGTGAGAGCTGCCCTAGAACCTCTCTGTCTACCAATTTCCTCTTATGCACTACTCCCTGATATTTGAGGCAAATTAGTTATTTTTTATTTATCAGTACTCATCTGAATGCAGTTGACTTTTCAAGGTTTATATTTGGCCTATACTCAATACTCAGTCATTTGATATTTTATTAAGCTCATATTTGTTGAACAACTATGACTTGTCAGGCACATATTTTAGAATTAGGGATATAGTATGAATAAAGCAGCCAAAAAATATTTTATACTCATACAGTTTGTATTCCATTGACAAGAGACATATATTTAGCTAAGTATATGATATTAAGTATCAGTACTGTGAAAGAAGTAAAGAGGCATATAGAGTGTTGTGACAAAGGGGTGCAATTTTTCATTTCATTTCACTTCACTTTAATTCCAGTGCAGTTAACATACAGTGTTATATTAGTTTCAGGTGTACAATATAGTGATTCCACAATTCCATACGTCACCTGGTGCTCACGACAAGTGCACTCCAAAGGAGTGCAATTTTAAATAGAGTGAAACTATAAGGTCAGTGAAGGCCTCACTGAGAAAGTTATATGTGAGCAATGACCTGACAGATGGGAGAGAGCAATCCATGAGGATATCCTGGGAAGAGCATTATAAACAAGAAAGAACAAAAGCAAAGGCCCTAAAATAGTACTATGTCTGATGTGTTTTTGCCATAGCAAAAAAGGCATTGTGACAAGTGCACAGTGAGCCATGGGGAAGCTAGTAGGAGATGAAGTTAGAGAAAGACCAGAAGACCCAACCATATACGACCTGAAATGACTTTGATTTTTGGTGTGATCAAGATGAGGAGCCTTTGCAGAGCCATGATATAAGTTTACACACTTGCCTTTTGGGGTATTCCTCAACATAAATCTTCATTAAACAACCAGGATTCATACATTACATAAATGCATTCTTTTTTTTTTTTTTTTTTTTAATTTTTATTTATTTATGATAGTCACAGAGAGAGAGAGAGAGAGAGAGAGGTGCAGAGACACAGGCAGAGGGAGAAGCAGGCTCCATGCACCGGGAGCCTGATGTGGGATTCGATCCCGGGTCTCCAGGATCGCGCCCTGGGCCAAAGGCAGGTGCCAAACCGCTGCGCCACCCAGGGATCCCCATAAATGCATTCTTATCTGCCTGTAATTAATATGTATGATCACAATAATTTTTTATAGTACAAAAATGGTGAAGGGAGATAGTCTTTTATTTTTTTTATTTTTTATTTTTTTTGGAGATAGTCTTTTAAAAGTCATAATCTTATAGAGGGAAACCAAAGTAAGAAAGGGACATCTGAATTTCAAGAATGAAGAGAGAAGCAGAAGTTGAAGATAGGCATGCCACCAGTAGATTAAGATGAAATATAGGACTTAGAAATCAGAGGTTAGTCCTTATTTGAGGAAATAATCACCAATCACCAAATAAAGCTAGAACTAGGATCTTCCTGTGTTGCTAAGGCAAAGGCTGCTCTGCTGTTGATATCTCCACTTACTTGCCTAGGGTCAAAACTGAGTTGCTTACCTCGGCCCATAAGTAGATAACAAAAGTCTTCTTCATGAGATTGAAACACTGAAGCACCTGGGAGGCTCAGTGGTAGAGTGTCTGCCTTCATTCAGCTCAGGGAGTGATCTTGGGTCCTGGGTTTGAGTACTGCATCGGGCTCCCCACAGGGAGCCTGCTTCTCCCTCTGCCTATGTCTCTGCATCTCTCTCTGTGTCTCTTCTGAATAAATAAATAAAACCTTTAAAGAAAAGAGAGATTGAAACGCCAATTATTAAGAGTGCCATTTCCAAATGTTCTATGATATGAGAAAAATAGTTATGAAATGACAAACTAATATACAAACTATTGAATACTATCAGATCCAGAGAAGAATAACCAAAGAACTATTTTAAGAGCTCTCATAGAAGAAAAAAACCTTTGATGATAAATAAAAAGGCAGAAACTATCAAATACATATACCATGAATAAACCAAGAGGCAAACACAGAAACAATAATAATAAGAATTCACACAAGAATCTAGAAATAATAGAGCATTAAGAAGACAACTATAGGGATCTCTGGGTGGCTCAGTGGTTTAGCGCCTGCCTTCTGCCCAGGGCTGATCCTGGAATCCCGGGATTGAATCTGCTTCCTGCATGGAGCCTGCTTCTCCCTCTGCCTGTTTCTCTGCCTGCCTCTCTCTCTCTCTATCTATCTATCTCTCATGAATAAATAAATAAAATATTTAAAAAAGAAGAAGACGACTATAGAATGAATGTGTCTATTTTTTTTACAAGTTTAGGAATAGATTTATAAAATTTATAAAATAAGAATAGGAGAATATGAAGTGAAAATAGACATGTAAAAATAAACAAGTAGAATCTCAGGAATAAAAAATACAATCACTGAAAAAAATAGATCAGGTCAGCAATAGGCTAGACACAGTTCAAGGGACAGTGAGTTAACTAATAAATTTCCCTAATCATAGTGATAAAATATAAACAAATGGGAAATACATTTTGAAAGTCAACAAATAGGCAGTATAGTTTGAGTAGCTCCAAGATACAGCTAAAATTCTTCAGAATGAACAAATCGATAGAATGGGGTAAAGCAATTTTTGAACGCACAATGGAATATTATTCAGCCTTAAAAAGGAAGGAAATTCTGACTTATGCTATTGCATGGATGAAACTTGAGGATAGTATGCTAAGTGAATTAAGCCAGTTTCAAAAAGACAAGTACTATATGACTGCATTTACATGAAGTATTTACAGTAGTCAAAACTATAGAGATAGAAAATAAAACGGTGGTTGCCAGGGGCTGGGGGAAATAAGAAATGAGGAGCTATTTTTTCATGGATATAGAATTTCAGTTTAATAAGAGAAAAGTTCTGGAGATGGATGATGGCTATGGTAGCACAACATTATGAAGTGTGTCTAACACCACTGACTGTAGACTTAAGAATGGTTAAAATGGTAAATTTCATATGTTTATTTCACTGCAATAAAGAATGGGGGAGGATCATAGATCTAAATGTAAAACATAAGACTACAAAATTCATGATATTAATAATAATGAGTCATAAGGCTGAATCTTTTCTAAATCTTGAACAATAAAATTGCTTTTTATAATTTCATGATAAAAAAGACTAAATTATCATTTGGTACATTCTATAGCAAAATATACTACAAAATTATTGACATATGAAGAGTTTGTCAAAATATGCAGCCGAAATTAACAGTAAAAAAAAGTTGATTGGGGTTCAGAATATGCTACCCCAAAATAAGTCACCTTGGCATATTACATTTGTGCTAAAGAAACACTTCTCTGGAAAGCTATTCCTCCATAAAAGTATTCTCTTGTGACTTCTAAGAATTTGAAACTCTTAATGAACTGTTTACTTTAAACTTGTTTTCTCAAAAGAGATAAATATTTTTTTTAATAATTTTGAGAATTTATTAGGAAAGGTCACTTTCAGGGGAAGAACACTTATGACCAGTATCCTTTAATTGCCCCCCAGTTTTTCTGAATAGCCCTATTTACTCACTGGGCCTCTGGCTGGCTTGGTGGGTAGAGCAGGCAACTCTTGATCTCCAGGTTGTGAGTTTGAGCCCCACGTTGGGTGTGAAGATTACTTAAAAATAAAATCTTTAAAAAAGAAAGTACTCATAAAATTAATAAGAAATTCCCAAAATCTATATGAAGAAAACTAAAAAAAAAAAATTATGAAGGATATAAAAGAAGGATTAAAGGATTAATCAAATGGAATCACCTTGTTCTTGCATAACAGTACATAGTCAACATTATAAAATATTGGCTCCCTAATTTAAACTGTAAATTTAATGTAATTTCAACAAAAACGCAGTCTTTTCTGGAGGTAGGTAAGTTAATTATAAATTATATTTGGAGGAATAAATGAAGAAAATCATTTAGGAACACAATGGGAAAAAGGGGCAATAGGAGTCTATAGCCTTACCAAATAGTAAAACTTATAGTGTCTATAGTTAAGAATGTCAAATTGGCATAGGGAAAAAAATGGAATTTAGAAAATTCAGAAATAGACTCAATTGCACATGGCAATTCAGTATATGATAAAGTGACATTCAAGTCAGAGGGGAAAGATGGATTTCTTAATAAGTAGTATTAGGATAGCTCAATTTCCATAAGGAAAACAAAATTGTTTCCATTTGTCACAACAAGCATGTAAGTATATAAGAAAACATAGGAGTGTTTTACTGTCGCTTGGAATTAGGAAAAACTTTCCAATTCTGACTCATTAACCAAAAGCTATATGGTAAACAATAAATAATTTTGATTATTTTTAAATTTACATGAAAAGAAAAACCATAAACAAAATTAAAAGATTAATGTAAAAGTGGAAATAATATATTCAGTTTATATGATGAAGAAAGATTAACTCTCATATCTAAAGAGCTTCTAAATATGGAGGAAAAAACCAAACAACTCTATGGAAAAATGGGCAAAAGATATATGAACAGAAATTTCACAGAAAAAGAAATGAAAATGGTCCTTAACCGTATGAAAAGAATCTCAAATTTGTTCATATAGAAACTCAAATTGTATTTTGATTTTTTACTGTGGAAAATTTCAAACATACTATAAAAGAATTATATAGTGAATCCCATGTATCTATCACTCACCTTCATAAATTATAGAAATATACTAGTGTATTCTGTAGTAAGCCATCCAGATCAAACCACATCTCCAATTCCAAGGGACTGAAACAAACATTTCTCCAGCTGTTAGGAATGTTGATAATTGAAAAGTGTGAGCTGAATCCCTCTCCAGGGATTGCCCTCAGCTTAAGAAAGTAGCCGTGTTAAAAAATTATGCCCCCTTTCTGAAGGCAACCTGCATCCAATGGTGGTCAGTTAGAAGGTATAAAGCCTGACCCTTTGCTTCGAATCAGGACATCACTTATAGGTAACCTCAGCTCTGAAGTTCCCTCTGAGATCTGCTGGGACCCTTGTTCATACACATGATAGTTTAACTTCTACCTTTGTCCAACATGGCACCCATCAAATCAGAGTCTGGGGACACCTGGGTGTTATACTATATGTTGGCAAATCAAACTCCAAAAAAAAAAAAAATATATACAAAAAAAAAAAAAAACACTGCTGAAAGAAATTAAAGAAGGCCTAAATAAAATGGAATGATATACTATATGTATGGTTCAGGAAGACACAATATGATAAAGATGTAATTTTTCTCCAAATTGATCTATAACTTCAATATAATGCCATATGAAATTTCAAAAGACCTTTCTGTGGAATGTCACAAGCTGATTCGAAAATTTATATGGAAATGAAAAGGGCCTAGAATTGCCAAAATCAACTTTGAAAAATAACAAATTTGAAAGCTAGCACAACCTGTTTTCAAGGCTTTATTGTAAAGCTATAGTAAATCAAGACAGTGGTCCTGGCAGGAAAATAAACAAGTAGATCAATGAACAAAATTAAAAGCACAGAAATACACACATATACATATGGACAACTGATTTGTGGCACAGACTCAAAGACAATTAAGTGAAGAAATGACAATCTTTCCAACAAACTGTGCTGGAAAAATTGCATATTCAGATGGAAAAAATTAACCTCAATTCATAATATATACCACATACAAATGTCAAATCATTAACCAAAATGGGCAATCTAAAAATACAAACTTCTAGAAGAAAACATCAGAGAAACCCTTGCAACTTTCACTTAGAAATAGATGTCTCAGGGGATCCCTGGGTGGCACAGCGGTTTAGCGCCTGCCTTTGGCCCAGGGGTGATCCTGGAGACCCGAGATCGAATCCCACATCGGGCTCCCGGTGCATGGAGCCTGCTTCTCCCTCTGCCTATGTCTCTGCCTCTCTCTCTCTCTCTCTCTCTATCATAAATAAATAAATAAATAAATAAATAAATAAATAAATAAACAAATAAAAAAGAAATAGATGTCTCAGAGATGCTTGGGTTTCTCAGTGGTTGGGTGTCTGCCTTTGGCTCAGGGTGTTGGGGTTCCAGGATGGAGTCCCACATTGGGCTTCCTGCATGGAGCCTGATTCTCCCTCTGCCTGTGTCTCTGCCTCTCTCTCTCTCTGTCTCTCATGAATAAATAAATAAAATCTTTAAAAAAGAAATAGATGTCTTAGATATAATACCAAAAATATAACCCATAAGAAACAAATTAATAAATTTGACTGATCAAAATTCAAGCTTATCACTTTGAAAGACTCTTAATAGGAGGAAAGAATCAGCTACAGATTGGGAAAATATATTTTCAAATCACATATCTGATAAAGGAATTGCTTTCAGAATATATAAAGAATGTTCAAACCTCAATAATGCAAAAACAACCTAATTTTTCAAAAGACAAAAGGTTTGAAAAGACCCTTAACCAAATAAGATACATATTGTTCACAGATGACATGATTGTCTATGTAGAAAATACAAGAGTTGACAAAAATAAATTTGGAACTAATAAAATTATGGGAGAGGTGCAGGATACAAGGTTAATAGACAGATATCAATTCCTTTTCTATATATCTGCTACCAACAAGCAGAATTTGAAATTTAAAAAGTGATACCATTTACATTATTATTCCCAAATGAAATAATTATGCAAGAAAACATGTACAAGATCTATATGAGGAAAACTACAAAACTCTGATGAAAGAATTCAAAGAAAAACTAAATATATGGATAATCCATGTTTATGGATAGGAAGACACAACATTGTCAAGATGTCAGTTCGTTCTAACTAGATCTATATATATTCAATGTAATCTTAATAAAAATTCCAGGGCAGCCCGAGTGGCTCAGCGGTTTAGCGCCGCCATCAGCCTGGGGCCTGATCCTGGGGACCGAGGATCAAGTCCCATGTCGGGTTCCGTGCATTGAGCCTGCTTCTCCCTCTGCCTGTGTCTCTGCCTCTCTCTCTGTCTCTCTGTCTCTCTCTCTCTCTTATGAATAAATAAATAAAATCTTTTTTAAAAATTAAAAAATAAAAATAAAAATTCCAGGGACACCTGGGTGGCTCAGCGGTTTAGCACCTGACTTTGGCCTGGGGTGTGGTCCTGGAATCCCAGGATCGAGTCCTATATGGGGCTCCCTGCATGGAGCCTGCTTCTCTCTCTGCCTGTGTCTCTGCCTCTGTGTGTGTGTGTGTGTGTCTCATGAATAAATAAATCAAATCTTAAAAAAAAAAAATTCCAGCAGGTTATTTTTGTGGTATTGACAAACTAATTCTAAAGTTGATATGGAGAGGCAAAAAGCCTAGGATAGCCAACACATTATTGAAGGAAAAGTACAAAGTTGGAAGACTTGTGTTACTTAACTCTCAGACTTATTATAAAGATGATGTGGTATTGGCAAAAGATTAGACAAATAGATCAATGGAACAGAATAGAGAGCCTGGAAATAGACCCACATAAATACAGTCAACTAATCTTTGACAAAGGAACAAAGGCAATAGAAAGGAGCAAAGATAGTCTTTTCAACCAATGGTGCTGAAACAATCAGACATCCCCAAGCAAAGAAATTATTCTAGACACAGACCTTACACTTTTTGCCAAAATTAATTCAAAATGGATCACAGACCTACACAGGTAAAGTGCAAAACTTTAAAACTTCTAGAAAATAGCATAAGAGAAAACCTAGGTGATCTTGGGTATGGCAATGGCTTTTTAAATTATAGTCGACATGCAATGTTATATTAGTTTCAAGTGTATTAACAGTGATTTAACAAGTCTATACATTACACATGCTCACCACAAGTGTAGGCACCATTTATCACCATATAACGCTGTTATAATGCCATTGATTATAGACCCTACACTGTACTTTTTATTGCCATGACTTTATTCATTAGATACAACACCAAGGCATGATCCATGAAAAAAATAATTGGTCAGCTGGATATCATTTAATGGAAAACTTCTGCTCTGTGAAAGATAATGTTAAGAGAATAAGAAGACAAGCCATAGACTGGGAGAAAATATTTGCAAAAGACACACCTAATAAAAAATGGCTAATCCAATATATACAAAGAGCTCTTAAAACTCAAAAACTAACAAGCTAACTTAAAAATGGACCAAAGATTTTAAGCGATGCCTTGCCAAAAAGATATGCAGAAGGAAAATAAGCATATGAAAAGATGCTCCACATCATGTTTTCAGGTAAATGCAATTTAAGACAACAATGGGATATTACTACATACCTAGTAGTATGGCCAAAATCTGGAATACTGACAACACTGACATTATAACCCAGAAATAATGCTTATTGGTATTTACCCAAAGGAGGTGAAAACTTAGATTTACACAAAAACCTACGCATGGATGATTATAGCAGCTTTATTCGTAATTGCCAAGACTTGGAAACAACCAGATGTCCTTCAATAGGTGAATGGATAAATAAACAGTGATACATTCAGATAATGGGAAATTATTCAGTGCTAAAAAGAAATGAGGCAGCCTGGGTGGCTCAGCCGTTTAGTGCTGCCTTCAGCCCAGGGTGTGATCCTGGAGACCCAGGATTGAGTCCCATATCCGGCTCCCTGCATGGAGCCTGCTTCTCCTTCTGCCTGTGTCTCTGCCTCTCTCTGTCTCTGTGTCTCTCATGAATAAATAAATAAAATCTTTTTTAAAAAATAAAAGAAAATAAAATACTATCATCTGCATTTTTTAAAAAATGAATAAAAAATAAAAATAAATGAACTATCAAGCTGGGAAAAAACATGGAGGAAACTTATGAGCATATTACTAACTGAAAGAAGCCAATCTGAAAAGACTAAATATTGTATGATTCCAACTATATGACATTCTGGAAAAGACAAAACTATGGAGATAGTAAAAAAGATCAGTGGGTGTTGGGGGTTATGGTGGGAAGAGATTAAAAGGCTGCATAGAGGATTTTTAGGCCAGTGAAAATACTCTATACAATACCAAATGATTGTATATGTATATGATATGTGTATGATAAATGTCATTTATATTTATCCAAACCTGTAGAATGTACAACGCCCAGAATGAACCCTAATATTAACTATGGACTTTGTCACTGTAAGTCCATCAGTTATAACAAACATACCACTCTGGTGAAGGATGTTCATAGTGGAAGAGTCTATCCATGTGTGAAGGCAGGAGGTATATATGGCAAATCTCTGTACCTCCCTCTTAATTTTGCTGTGAATCTAAAACTGCCCTTACAAAATAAAGTTTAAAAAATTAATTAACTAATTTAAAGGGAGATATACAGATAACATATAGGCATTAGTATAATGCAAATTAAAACCACAATGGGATATACCCCAGGCACCTCTTAAGGTAAAACTAATCATACCAAGTTTTGATGAGGCTGTGAAATACTTCTTTGAACTCTCATACACCTATGGTAAGGAATATAAAATGATACAAATACTCTGGAAGACAGTTTGACAGTTTCTCAAGAAGGAACATATGCCTACCATATGATTCCATTCCAAGAAAAATGAAAGCATATGTCCACACAAAGCCTTGTACCCAAATTCTATTTTTTAAGTTTTATTTATTTAATCTCTACATTCAACATGGGGTTTGAACTCATAACACCAAGATCAAGAGTTGCATGCTCTTCCAACTGAGCTAACCAAGTGCCCCCTTGTACCCAAATTCTTATAGCAGCTTTATTTGTAATAGCAAAAACCTGAAAACAACCCCAAAGTGTATCAACAGGTGGGTGGATAAAGAAATTATGCTATAACCACACAGGGGAATGAAACCTGGCAATAAAAATAATGAACTATTTATACATGCCACACCATGAATGAGTTTCAAAATAAGTATACTGTGTGAAACTCTGACAGAAAATAATACATTCTGTATGATTCCATTTATATATTAAAAAAAACAAGGTAAAGTAACAAAAAACAGATCACTAATTGCCTAGCATATGGAGGAGGGAGGTGGAATAAGGAACATTTCGGGGTGATGGATATGTTCACCATTTTTATTGGGGTGGCGATTTCACTGGTATATACATATGTCAAAATATATCAAAATCAATGAGCATGTTAATTATACTTAATAGAAGTATCTATAAAACAAAAACAGCAAAAAAAATAAACTGCATATCATATGTTCATTGTGGAAACATTACTCTGATAGACACATTGTTAGGCACGAAAAGGGTAATGTTACTCATGAGAGTTAACCAACTTGGTATTTCATTAAAAATACTTCATGTATCATAGCTAGAAATGGAATTTATTCAATGCCTCTTTACTAAGGAGAAAGGGTAAATCTACTAGGAAACATAGAAAGGATGATGAATCACCTTCTGATTAAAGTGGTTTTGTCCCAGATCCCTCAATCTTAACTACTGCATTATAAAAACTATTGTTTTCAACTCATCCCTCCCTATCACCACTTTTTAAGATAACCTGATAACACTATGGCATGTGTTCTTTCAGGATATTACCCATGTGAATACAAAGTACATCTGGGTATCCATTCATACAGATCTATAACTCTGCTAAATACATAAGATTATATAAGGAAACAAAAAAAGGACCTTGACCACATAGACCTTTCATTCTAGTGGACAAGACAGAGGAACAGCTATTTACTAAATTTGTCTAATGTTATTCTTCAATGTACACACTTCTGCATTTATCCTAACTTTCTTGGGTATTTCTATATGACTTCTACAACTATTGAGTTAGGATTTTCATTATTATTAACAATTATCTTGAAAGAATTTTTTATTGTCTTTCTAGCATCATCCAGGAGATAGACTGACTATATCACTTATAATCCAACCAGGACAAGGAAACTACTGTGGATCTTTCCAAAAGACAGAATCTAACACTGGCATTTGTTAGAAGATTGACACACTGAGAATTCAAATAGGAAAAGGCAGGAAAACTCAGAGAATAGAAACCACAGGAAGCCATCCTTATGCTTACCCCTATGGAGGAGTGACAAAGGATAGAAGCTACTATCAGAGACCAGAAACTGGGGCCACCTTGTAGCACCTAGAATAAGACTGGAGCCAGGACCATAAAGGAATATTGAAGCCAGGCAAGAGAATCAGCCATTGTTGGATATGCTAGAGGAAGTAGAAAGAAGGGGTGTGCCTCCTCTCACCATCCTCACATTTGTCCAACCTGCAAAGAAAGGAAAGGGCAAAGATACCCAGGAGAGACTGTTTTGATACAGAATAAAGCTAGGAAATGGACTCTAAGGCAAATGGGTAATTGATCAACACACAGACCAAGGCAAATACTCCAGTTAATAGATAGTTGGTCCCCATATAGGAAGTGGAGAAGTCATCAAATTTTTCCATAACTTGGTTAGTTCTTAGTTCATGTTTACAGATCAGTATTCTACTTTTTTATTTGACTTCTGGGATTCTCAATACCAGGAAGATAACGTCCCAGGGAACAATCCTAGATATTCCAGCACTGGCAAGATATTGCAGCTCTTGAGAATTGTGTTTTAATAAATTACCATTAGAATGTTTAATGTGAAAATAGGAACTGAGGAATGAAGAGAACGGAAAAGAACAAACTGCAGCATAATGTGTCAGAGAATTTATTTTCTTGGCTAGATACTTTGGGGAATTACACTGGTGCTCCAATTACTATAATCCCCAATAAAAACTCACATCACTTTCCAAAAAGAAATGATTTGGGGATGAAGTTCCCTGAGACCATGGTTTAGATGGGCTTGTCTTATGTGTTTGTACTTGCCAAACACATCTTATTTTGTCTGGAGAATAATTTGGATAGACAGCTCATCTGTGTTTATCACCTGGCATTCAGTTGGTTAGGAACTTGCCTGAACAGTATTTTAGTTTCTTGGCTCTCTGAGTTATCCTGCTCACTGCATAAGACAATTTCTTCCCATAGCCTTATCTACTATTGTTGAATGATGGAAAAAGTGTTTCTGTCTGAAAACCCTGGTCAAAATTCAGGATTTAAATTCCATGTGTCATTGTGACGTTAGTAGGAAGACTGAGTTACTTCTTTGTTATGCAGAAAGATACCCTCCCCCATGTAAGTAAGCAGTGATGGAGGTTCAGTTCATAGATGTTGAGTGAATTACCCAGTTTCATCTTTTATCCAACAAGAATCTTAATGTCAATACAGGAGAACTGCTTGCTTCAACAGATCTTTCCTGGACATTTAGGTATCAACAAAGAGAAACAACTGAAATGCTCCAGAGCAGTGAATCTCAAATGCCTGTTTACAAACCTGTGCTAGATCAACGATCTCATAATCACCAGAGGAATTTGTGTAAGTAAGAAAGAGAATAAATAAATAAAACGGGATTTCTGGGCCCCACCCAAATCAGTCAGCCCATGAGATAATCATTTACTGTGGCTCTCAGGGGCCCAGAGATTTATGATTAAAAAAACTCTCCTCGTGTTTCTGCCTTGGGAAACAATGCTCTGGAGTATCTCATACAGTCTATAAAGGTACTCAGAATGTGCTGCTTTAATTCCAAGATGTTATCAGTGTCAAAAGAAAGATACATTGCACATGTGCAGAAAATTTCTTACCACCATATTAAAATTGTCACAGACAAGAGGAACTTAAGCAGACATGATAACTAATGTAATGTGATATTTGGGGTGCCTGGATGGCTCAGTTGGTTAAGTGTCTGACTCTTGATTTCGCTAAGGTCATGATCTCAGGGTCATGAGATTGACCCCTGCGTTGGGCTCTGCACTCAGTGCAACATCTGCTTGAGATTCTCTTTCCTTCTCCCTCACTCTCTCTCTGTAAAATAAATAAATAAAATCTTTAAAAATAAATAAATAAATAAATAAATAAATAAATAAATAAATAAATAAAATGTGGTATTCTAGATGGAATCCTGGAACAGAAAAAGCATTATTAGGTAAAAACTAAGGAAACCTGAATAAAGTATGGATTTTAATAATGACATGTCAATACTGGTTCATTAATAATAACAAAGGCACCACACTGATAGGAGATGTTAATAATGGGGAAACAGGGTATGAGTATGTTGGAATACTGTACTCTATTTGCAATTTTTCTGTAAAGCTATAACTTGTAAAATTAAAAGCTCATTTTAAAAATACATCTGTATGTATCATGATGTACAGATCACAAAGTATCTAAATCTACATTATCCATTTTAAATTCAAAAGAATTTATGCCGGTGAGAATGGGGCAAATTAACAAGTCAGGAAACAACAAATGTTGGAGGGGATGCGGAGAAAAGGGAACCCTCTTGCACTGTTGGTGGGAATGTGAACTGGTGCAGCCACTCTGGAAAACTGTGTGGAGGTTCCTCAAAGAGTTAAAAATAGACCTGCCCTACGACCCAGCAATTGCACTATTGGGGATTTACCCCAAAGATACAGATGCAGTGAAACGCCGGGACACCTGCACCCCGATGTTTATAGCAGCAATGTCCACAATAGCCAAACTGTGGAAGGAGCCTCGGTGTCCAACGAAAGATGAATGGATAAAGAAGATGTGGTCTGTGTATACAATGGAATATTACTCAGCTATTAGAAATGACAAATACCCACCATTTGCTTCAACGTGGATGGAACTGGAGGGTATTATGCTGAGTGAATTAAGTCAGTCGGAGAAGGACAAACATTATATGTTCTCATTCATTTGGGGAATATAAATAATAGTGAAAGGGAATATAAGGGAAGGGAGAAGAAATGTGTGGGAAATATCAGAAAGGGAGACAGAACGTAAAGACTGCTAACTGGGAAACGAACTAGGGGTGGTAGAAGGGGAGGAGGGCGGGGGGTGGGAGTGAATGGGTGACGGGCACTGGGGGTTATTCTGTATGTTAGTAAATTGAACTCCAATAAAAAATTTAAAAAATTAAAAAAAAATAAACACAAATTAAAACTAAAAAAAAAAAGAATTTATGTATGGGACTATTAGTACTCCCATTTTACAAATGAGAAAATAAAAGATTAGAGAAATTAAAAGATCTGGCTGATAGCATAACTTGTAAATGCTTGAGTAGAGACTCTCGTCTACCAGGATTTCTCAAACTACTACCCAGTTTCCCTGACAATTAACATCTTAAGTCAGTATGGTAAATTTATTGCAATTAATGAATCAATATTGACATATTCGTATTAACTCAAGTCCATACTTTATTCATATTTCCTTAGGTTTTACCTAATGTCCTTCTTTTTCAGGATCCCATCTAGAATGACACATCACATTTAGTTGTAATGTCTGTTAGGGGCTGATTTGTGCCCCTCCAAAATTCATATGTGGAAGCCCTGATCCCTTATTCCTCTGAATGTGACCTGTATTTGAAACTAGGGCCTTTAAAGAAGTGATTAAGTTAAAATGAGGCCATTAGGGTGAGCCCTAATCCAATCTGACTGGTGTCCTTATAAGAAGAAGAAATTTGGACACACAGAGAAACCTCAGACATGCTTACACACAGAAGAGAGAGCATGTGAGGAAATGTGGCCATCTGCAAGCCAAGAAGAAAAGACTCAGAAGAAACCAAACCTACGTATAACTTGACCTTGGATTTCTAGCCTCCTGAACCATGAAAAAATAAATTTTGCTGTTATTTTGTTATGGCAGCCCTAGCAAGCTAATACAATGTCTTGCTAAAAATAAATCATCTGTGGGCACTTTTTAATATTAAGATTTCAATGTTCCTACCCATATTTTAGATTCAGTTATGTGTTGTGGTGATGAAAAAGAATCTATTTCAAGCACACTGATGCTTGCTATAATCAACCAATTTTGAGAACACTGTTCTAAGCCAATGCTTTTAAATCTTCAGTGCTCCTAGAAATCCTTTGTGCCTATGGATCTAGTTAAAATGAAGATCTTTCTGTTCCACCCTTAAAGTTTCTGGTTAAGTAGGTACGTGAAGGGTACAAGACTATTTGAACAGGAATCTGAGGTGATTCTGATATAAGTGGTCTTTGGATCACAGATTGAGAAACACTTTTCTTTCCAGTCCAATGTACACCAAAGAGGCACATATTCCCCAGGAGGGAACCCAAGATGATCTACTGAGGTTTGAAGAAGGTAATTTAAAATGTCTATTTACATTCTTAACACATTCTTTTAAAACCTCAATGTCTTGTGTGTTTTATTACAAATATATTCTATACATTTGGAAATTGTTAACCAAGAACATAGGTAGATGATAATGATGATGATGATGATGATGATGATGATGACGATGATGATGAACATAGATAGATAGATATAGATAGATGATAGATAGATAGATAGATAGATAGATAGATAGATAGATAGATAGACAGAAAATGAATTTTCTGAAGGTTTTCTGCCTGGAGAAACAACCTGTCTGAGGACACTTTCTTCATATGAAATAATAGGGTTGGCACAATGGAAGTCTTGGTCAAAATACAGGTGTCCCTGCTATCTGAAACTAGAGCATTTTTATGAAGCCTTTCATAAACTGAAGTGGCATGAAATGAAGAGTTTTTCATGCTTTCTGAAAATTTGCATTATGCTATTTCACTGCAATGAAAGACAGACATTAGTACAGAAGTGGCTTTTGTAAAAGTGAAAATTCACTTCAGATTTCTTTCAGTAAACTGAAAATGGAGCTAATGATCTATCATGTCTACATGATGAAGCCTCTGAAAAATCCCACAAGTACCAGGTTCACAGAGCTTCTGGGTTGAATACATGGAGGTTTTGGGAGAGTAGCACCCTGGAGGGCATGGAAGCTCTATGCCCCTTCTCTAAACCTTGCCCTATGCATCTCTTCCATCTGGGTGTTCCTGAGTTATACCTTGTTATAATAAACTGGTAATCTGGTAATATAGCCTCTTGGTCAGAAGCACAGTTGACAGCCTGAGTTTGTGACTGGCGTCTTAAGTGGGGGAGGGGGCAGCCTTGTTGGACCAAACCCCTAACCTGTGGGACCTGATGCTATCTCTGGGTAGATAGTGTCAGAATTGAGTTGAATACTTGAACACCCTGCTGGTGTCTGAGAATCACTTGTGGTATAGGGAAAAACCTTCACACATTGAGTGACCAGAAGTGGTGGTTTTTTGTGAGTAGTAAAGGAGATTTACAAAATAAAGAAGCACACGGCCTTATGTAAAAAGAACAAAACAGGGTTTTTCCATTACATCATCCTGGTGAGTGTGAAGTGACAGCTCATTGTAGTTGTGATTTCAATTTCTTTAATACCTAATGATGGTGAGTACCTTTCCTGTGCCTATTGGACATTTATAAATCTACTTTGAGAAAATGTCTATTCAAGGCATTTGCCAATTTTTTAATTGGATTGTTTATCTTGTTGCTGTCAGAATATAATTCTTGATATATTCTGGATACTAAAGCCCAATTAGACATATGATTTATAGACATTCTCTCCCATTCTGTGGATTTTCTTTTCACTTTCTTCAAAATGTCATCTGAAGCACAAAAAGTCTTCATTTTTATAAAGTCCAACTTCTCTTTTTTTGTTGTTGACTATGCTTTTGGTGTCATATTTAAGAACCTATTATTAAATCCAACCTCATGAAGATTCATCTCTCTGTTTTTACTTGAGTGTTCTATTCTTGACTTTTACGTTTAAGTCTTTGATCCAGTTTTTAGTTAATTTTTGTTTGTAGTGTAGGATAGGGACTAAACATCTTTCTTTTGCATGTGGATATCCAGTTGTCCCAAAAACTTTTGTCAAAAAAATTATTCTTTTCCCCATTACATAGTCTTAGCAACCTTATAGAAAATTAACTGATCATAGAAATATGAGTTTATTCATGGACTCCCAATTCTATTTCATTGTTCTATGCATCTATCTTCATGCCAGTACCACACAGTTTTGATTACTGTAGCTTTGTAGTAAGTTTTGAAATGGAGAAATGTGAATTCTCTTTGTTCTTTTTCAGGATTATTTTGGCTATTCTTAGTTCTTTAAATCTCCATATTAATATTTAGGACCAGTTTGTCAATTTTTGCAAGAATATTGGGACTTGAGCAGGATTGCATTAAATCTATAGGTGAATTTGGGGAATATTACCATTTTAACAACATTAAAACATCCAATTCAGGGGCACCTGGATGGCTCAGCAGTTGAACATCTATCTGCCTTTGGATCAGGGCATGATCCTGCAGTCCTGGGGATCGAGTCCCACATCAGGCTCCCTGCATGGAGCCTGCCTCTCCCTCTGCCTATGTCTCTCTCTCCCTCTGTCTTTCATGAATGAATGGATAAATAAAATATTTTTTAAAAATCCAATTCATGAAGAGATGTCTTTCCATTTATTTAGATCTTTTAATTTCTTTCAATGATATTTTATAGATTTGAATGTACAGGTTTTACTGCTTTGTTAAATTTATTCCCAAGTATTTGATTCTTTTTGATGCTAATATAAGTGTAATTACTTTCTTAAATTCATTTGCAGATTGTATACTGATAATGTAAAAATATAAATGAATTTTTTACATTGCTCTCAAATCCTGCAATCCTGCTGAATTTATTGATTGCCTCAATACTGCGGTTTTTTTAGTGGATTATTTAGGTTTTATAAATACAAGATCATGTCAACTGCAAATATAGATAGTTTTACTTCTATTTTTCTGCATGAATATATTTTCTTTGTCTTGCTCAATTGTCCTGACTAAAACTTCCAGTACAATGTTGAACAGAATTGGTGAGAACAAACATCCTTGTCTTCTTCCTAATCTTAGGGGGAAAATATCCATTCTTTCACCATTAAGTACAAGGTTGGCTGTAAGTTTTTCATAAATGCCTTTTACCATGTTAAGAAACTTCCTTTGAATTTTGGGTTTGTTCAGTGTTTTTTTGTTTTTTTTTTTTATTTGACTTGAATTTATTATTATTTTTAAAGATTTTATTTGTTTATTCATGAGAGACAGAGAGAGAGAGAGAGAGAGAGAGAATGGCAGAGGGAGAAGCAGGTTCCATGCAGGGAGCCTGATGTGGGACTCGATCCCAAGTCTCCAGGATCACACCCCAGGCTGAAGGCAGGCACTAAACCCCTGAGCCACCCAGGGATCCCCCTGTCGAGTGTTTTTATCATGAGTGAGTATTGGATTGCCGACAACTTTTTTGTATCTATTGAGATGATCATGTATTTTTGTTTCATATTATATTAATATGATGTATTACATTATTGAGAAGAATATTTATTCTTCTGTTGGATGGAGTATTCTATAAATATCTGTTGGGTCTAGGTTAGTCAAGTCTTCTATTTCTGATCATGCATCTAGTTGTTCTACCCATTATTGAAATTGGAATACTGAAATTCAATTACTGTTGTTGAATTGTCTATTTCTTCTTTCAGTTCTGTTAGTTTATGCTTTGTGTATCTTGTTGGTTGCATATATAATTATTCTAACTTTTGGATGGATTGGTCTTTGCATTATTACAAAATATCTCTTTTTGTCTCTCATAATAATTTTTGTCTTAAGGTCTCTATTAGTTTCTTAGGACTGCCATAACAAATTACCACAAATTAAGTGACTTAAAACAACATGAATTTATTCTCTGATAGTTCTGGAGGTTAGGAGTTTGAAGTCAAAGTGTCAGTGGGGACATCTGCCTATATCCAACTTCTGGTGATTACTGCTGATCCTGCATATACCTTGGCTTGTATATGTATTATTCCAATCTCTGCCTCTGTCATCACCTGATATTTTTTCTGGGTCTCTGTCCAACTTTCCCTCCTCTTAAAACAACACAAATCATTGAATTAGAACCCACCATAATCCAGTATAGTTTCATCATAACTTTGTTATGTTCACAAAGACACTATTTTGAAATAAGGTCACATTCAGAGATTTCAAAAGGACATGAATTTGGGAGGGACACCTTTCAACCCAATATAGTCTATTTTGTCTCATATTATTATAGCTACTAGATCTAGATCTCCCTTTGTTTTGTTTATGTAGTTATCTTTTGCCATTATATTAGTTTTGACCTATCTGTCCTTGGAAATTCAAGTGTATCTCTTGCAGGCAACATATAACTGACTCACTTAAAAAAATATTCTATCAATCTCAGCCATTTAATTGGAGTGCTTAGTGCAATACAGTTAATGTAATTACCGATAAGATAATACGGATAAGGTAATAAGGATATATGTGTGCCATTTTGCCATTTTTTTCTTGTCTTTTGTTTCTCTCTATACCTCCATTACTGCCTTTTTGTATGTTAAACAGTTTCTGTAGTGTCACTTTAATTCCCTTGTTATTTCCTTTATTATAATTTCTTTTATTTATTTGCTTAGTGGCGACCCTAGTGGTTACAATTAACATCTAAATTCTTTTTATTGGAGTTCTATTTGCCAACATAACATCTTAATTTAAAACAATCTAATATCACCTTGATTTTAATAGGAGGGGCAGCCCAGGTGGCTCAGCAATTTAGAGCCACCTTCAGCCCAGGGCGTGATCATGGAGACATGGGATTGAGTCCCACGGCCGGCTCCCTGCATGTAGCCTGCTTCTCCCTCTGCCTGTGTCTCTGCCTTTCTCTCCTCTCTGTATATTCTCATGAATAAATAAATAAAATCTTTTAAAAAAATTTTTAATAGGATACAAAATGTTGCTTTTTTTATTCCATTTTTTCTCCCTCTTTTATGCTTTATTGCATACAAACAACATCTATATAAATGCTATACCCCAAAAGACAATTTTATAATTATTATTTTATGTAATTGACTTTTAATTAATATAGAAGAAAAAAGAGTCACAAAACATACATTTATACTGTCTTCTATTAATCTGTGTGGTTACCTTTATTGGTCTATTTCCTCATGTGGATTTGAGTTATAATTTAGTATCTTCATTTCAGCCTGAAAGACTCTATTTATTATTTCCTGTAAGGAAAATATGTAAGAATGTTCAATTTTTAAGTGGGAATTACTTAATTCCTCCTGTTTTTGACAAACAGTTTTGCAAAATTTTTAATTCCTACTTAAGTTTCTTCTTTCACCACTCTGATTGTGTCACCTGACTTCCTGCTAGCCTCCATTGTCTCTGAAGAGAAATCAACTATTAATCTTATTGAAAACTCCTTGTATGTGATAAGTCACTTTTCTCCTGCTACTTTCAAGTTTCACTGTCTTTGATTTTCATTAGTTTAGTTATGATGTGTTTAAGTATGACATTTTCTCTTTAAGTTCATTGAGCCTCTTGGATGTATAGATAAATGTGTTCCATCAAATTTGGGGAGTTCTTAACAATAAAATACCTAGGAATAAACCTAACAAAAGAGGAGGAAAAACCATAAAACACTGATAAGAGAAATTGAAGCTGACACAAAGAAATAGAAAGACATTCCATGCTCATGGACTGGAAGATATTGTTAACATGTCTATACTACCCAAAACAATCTACACGTTTAATGCAATCCCCATCAAAACACCAATAGCATTCTTCACAGAGCTAGAACAAACAATCCTAAAATTTGTATGGAACCACAAAAGACCCTGAATATCCAAGGCAACCTTGAAAAAGAAAAGCAAAGCTGGAAGCATCACAATTCCAGACTTCAAGTTATATTTTAAAGCTATAGTGATCAAAACTGTATGGTACTGGCACAAAAATATACACAGAAATCAAAGGAACAGCATTGAAAACCCAAAACCCAGAAACAAACCCACAAATAGATGATCAAATAGTCTTCAACAAAGCAGGAAGGAATATCCAATGGAAAAAAGACAGTCTCTTTAACAAATGCTGTTGGGAAAACTGGACAGCAACATGCAAAAGAAAACACTGCTCTGTTTTCTTACACCATTCACAGAAATAAACGCAAAATGGATTTAGACCCTAAATGGGAGACCTGAAATCCTCAGAATCCTAGAGGAGAACACTGGCAATAACCTCTTTGACATTGGCCATAGCAACTTCTTTCTAGATATGTCTCCTGAAGCAAGGGAAATAAAAGCAAAAATGAACTATTGGAACCTCATAGAAATGAAAAGCTTCCGCACAGCAAAGGAAACAATCAACAAGACTAAACGGAAACCTACAGACTAGGAGAAGATATTTGCAAATGATCTCAGTCATAAAAAAGAATGAAATCTTTCCATTTTCAGTGACATGGATGGAGCTAAAAGTATTATGCTAAGCAAAATAAGTCAGTCAGAGAAAGACAACTACCATGATTTTACTCATGTGGAATTTAAGAAAAAACTAAGGGGAAAAAAAGAGAAAGAGAGAGGCAAATAAAGAAACAGACTCTTTAATTATAGAGCACAAACTGGGATCCCTGGGTGGTTCAGTGGTTTAGCACCTGCCTTTGGCCCAGGGTGTGATCCTGGAGTCCCAGGATCAAGTCCCACGTCAGGCTCCCTGCAGAAGCCTGCTTCTCCCTCTGCCTGTATCTCTGCCTCTCTCTCTCTTTCTCATGAATAAATAAATAAAATCTTAAAAAAATATATAGAGCACAAACTGATGATTACCAGAGAGGAGGTGGGTAGTGGAATGGGGGAAATAAGTGATGGGGATTAGGGAGGGCACTTGTTTTGGTGAGCACAGGGTGATGTATGGAAGTGTTGAATCACTATATTGTACATCTGAAACTAATATTTCACTGCATGTTAACTAACTGGAATTTAAATAAAAGTTTTAAAAATTTGGGGAGTCCTCAGCCATTATTTTTCAAGTATTCTTTTTTCTCCTTTTTCTCTGTCCTTGTCTTCTGGGACTCTATGCATATGTTGATATGCTTGCTTATGTCACAGAGGTCTCTGAGGCTGTACTACTTTTTCCTCATTCTTTTTTTTTTTTTTTTTTTTTTAGTTCCTCAGACTCACTAATCTCATATGACCTATCTTGACTTCACTGATAGTTTCTTCTGTTTCCTCATATCTGTTGTTAATCCTCACTAAGTGAATCTTTCATTTCAGTTATTGTACTTTTCAACTCTAGAATTTCTACTTAGGTTTATATTTGTTGATATTCTCTGGTGAGATATTGTTCTCATATTTTTCTATGGTTTCCTGTTTCCTATGTAGCAGATCGTATAATTGATAAAACCAGGAACTGGAATCCAACCAATAACTAGACTCCAAAGCCAGATCACTTAACCCAGTACTATACTATCTCCTCTTCATATAATATGTATCACAGATCACTTCCCTTATAATTATGATTTTTGTCTTCCCAGTTATACTGAACAATTTGAGAGAAGGGATGATGTCTTGTTCACCCCTTTATTTCCTGTGTGATGAACAGATCCTAAACCAGTAAGTATTCTGTAAATGTGTGTTGAGTGTATGACTATAGGGATGAATCAATGAATGGCTCCTTTAATGTGTTTTCTGAGCAATCCTGATCTATTTACTATTTAAATGATTTGAATCTACAAAACACACAGATAGGCAAGCATACACACACACACAAACTGTAAGCTAACAGGTTGGTTATACTTTTACCATCTCGAGGTCTTTTACTTCTATAGTTTAAAAAATTACAAGGAAGTGCCACTTAGTATTTGTTCTATAATACTGTGGTGATAATGAAGCATCATCCAGGGAATAAAATCATTAGAAATATATAGTTAAGGATTAGTTCAGTAATAAAAATCTCAAATGAAAATAAATAATAAATCAAATACTAACATGAAATAAACCTCGATTATTATACAACTTTATTTAGAGATTGTCGAAAGTCATACGTTGCTGACACCCAGTGGTAATCAGATATAAAACAAGCTTGTTTTATATGATTTTCATTTATAAATACATTGAATAGTCTTACTATCTTTATTTTATATTTATATTTTATTTTTATATACATAATACTTATTTGACAAAATTTGAAAAGTAAAGAAATTTAAGAGAATATTGTTTACTAGCATATGAAAAAATAACTGCTCTATTCTTTTAAGGCAATTTTAAACATACCTGAGGTCTTACCAATAGCGTTTTCAGAGTATCCAAATACACAGCCTAGGTGTACTTTTTTTTTTATGTTTAGCACATAAAAAGTAATATCTATGTAATATTAAAACTATGAGGGAGGCAAATAAGACAGCAAAGGAAGTGGTTTTCAAGAGGGTATCATCTGATAATGTTTTGCATCGATCTAGTGCTTTAATCTCTGCAAAGCATTTTAAATGCCTTATATAATATCTCAGTGCAACATAAGAAGTTATCTCTTTTCTGATAAAGCTAATGTGAAAGTATTAAATAACAGAATTAATAGTCTTTTCTAATATTCTCATGTCTTAATTGCTTACCTGATAAAAGCACACTGCCACCATCATACATCTTGCCTCTTATCCGAGGTTTGAATACTCTATTGTTGTGTTTAATGTCACGGTGGCAGCTGCTCTTGGAAACTGTCAACTGAAAAACAAAACCACATTCAAAGACATCTGGAGGAAATGGGTATTTGCACTTGTAGATAGCTAAAGTAAGGGAGAACTTCACTGTGATGTTTTAGCTTTAAGTGGATCTCATAGTGATCATAGGCCTTCATGTCATGGTCTAACATAAATTTATCATTAAAAATAATTTTAAATACCGGAAATTTTTTAAAAATATAATAAGCCATGGTATGTCACTCCCTCAAAAAGGGTATTTTAGTCCAAAAATATATATATAAAGACTCTTAACTCTGGGAAACGAACTAGGGGTGGTGGAAGGGGAGGAGGGCGGGGGGTGGGGGTGAATGGGTGACGGGCACTGAGGGGGGCACTTGACGGGATGAGCACTGGGTGTGATTCTGTATGTTGGTAAATTGAACACCAATAAAAAATAAATTTATTATAAAAACAAAACAAAAAAAATAGGAATGAAATAAATCTGTATCTAAAGGGCAATCCTTCTTAAGAAATGACATTTAGCAATTATACTATTGTATTTTTCCTGCCTTTTTCAAACTGGTGAACACATGATCAAGTACAAGTGATCAAAAACTCCACCTCTATAACGCATTGTTATATCTTGCCCTTTGTCAGTATTTGGAAAATGCAGCTGCCACATGAGAGGTTGTTTATACTTAAACAACATATACTTTAGGGAAAGAAGCATATACTTCATATAATATGTGAAGCATATTATACTTTAGGGAAAGGGATTAGAATTCTATGAAGCATATACTTTAGGGAAAGGGATTAGAATTCTATGGAAATTCTGATATATGTATGTACAAAATTCTTCATTAGTTACAAGGAGATACACAAATAAGGAAATATCTGGTACATCTTATGTGTCAAGAATTGAATTGTATTTATAATCTCATTAAATTCTCACAATCATATGAAATAGATAGTAATATTATCCTCCCCCCATTATAATTGAGAAAACTGAGGCATGGAAAGTTTAAGTGACATTCCTAAGGTTATACAGCTGGCAAAGGGTGAAGAAAATATTTGACAACAAAAGGTATGAATCCAGAGCCTGCACTGTTAACCAAAATGCTATATAACTTTGGACTTGGGGGGATCCCTGGGTGGCTCAGCGGTTTGGTGCCTGCCTTCTGCCCAGGGCGTGATGCTGGAGTCCTGGGATGGAATCGAGTCCCACGTCGGGCTCCCTGCATGGAGCCTGCTTCTCTCTCTGCCTGTGTCTCTGCCTCTGTCTCTCTCTCTCTCTGTGTCTCATGAATAAATAAAATAAAATCTTAAAAAAAAAAAAAACTTTGGACTTGAATAGTTCATTTGCCTTGCTTTCATAGATAAGAGACAACAAACAAAAAATTTAATACATTACAATTGGATACTGCTAATCCAATTAGGCTACATTTGGACTTTCCATCAAAGAGCATAAAGGTCTACATCTCTAGTGTCCTTAAAAGTGGTATCAAGGGAGTCACAATAGAATAGTTTGTTGCCTTGTTTCTCCTTCCTCATTCCAGAGGAGAGTATGTCTGATACAAATTAAGTCATTATGGTGACACAGCAAAAAGTTATCTCCTATTCTCACCCAACCAATCCTTCTCCCTTACTTGGATCAATAAATGAGCACCTACTTTGTGTGAGCACTGGACTATTGATTTTTGGACAAAATAAAGAAGGAAAAATATCTGGTCTCAGCTCTCAACGGATATAGACCAAGAGAAAAGTACACCATGGTTTCCAAGACTGAATCTTCATTGGAATTCCCTAGAAGTCTTTTAAAAAATGTTACTTCTGCAAGTCCCATCTCAGATTTACTCTACCAGAAACTCTAGGAGGGTAGCTCAGGGAGTATATTTAACAAGTGTCCCAAGTGATTCTTCATATATACAGGTTTGAAACCTCTGCTGTAGAACACTGGAAAACTTTGTAGTGACTGGTGGATTTTTGTCTTTCAGTTACAACTCTTCTTTTCTAAATACTATGTGGGGTTCCAAAACTTTTATTTCAAAAGTATTCTCCATTACTACAGCAGAAGCTGAGAATGTAAAGGCAGGATAGAGCCAGGTCGTGCAAAGCCTTGAATGCTATGCTAGGGAATATGAATATTATTTTCTAAATTAGTGATTCCCAAATCTTACTGCAAGTTGATTTTATTGAAAATGGAATTTTATAAAAAATAATTTACATAATGTACTAACTCATTATTTCTTGGAACAGAACATGGGCATTTACATTTTAAAAAAGTATTTGCAGATTCTGAATCAGTCATCCACAGGGCAGAATTTGGGATCTGCTGCATGCAAACCTGAGCTATACACTCTACCAGGACATTGCAGACTTGGACACAATTCAAATTTAGTAGCTCTATCCTGGATTATAATAGTAATAATCATAATGTAATAATAGTGGCTGTCATGTGTTGAATACAAACTATGAGTAAAGCATAGTACAAAATGATTCACATGCATTACCTAGTATAATATTTGCAACAAATTAGTGAGGCAGATAATACAATTGGTTTCATTTTATCGAAGAACAAAATGAGATGCAGATAGATTAAATCATTTTAGCAAGTTAACACAATTAGTAAGGGGCAGATTCAAGATTTCAAGCCAATATTTCCAAAATTATTTTCCCAGAAAAATCCTTTTATTTCATATAATACCTGTTAACTATTATAACACCTATTAGCTAGGGTACTATGGAGGGAAATTGGGAAGCACTGAGGTTTAGCCTTTCTGGGCAATTCCATGGGTATTTCACATGGAAGCAAGATTTTTTAGTCTTACTGCTTTTTACATTGAGAATCCCACTCTGCAGCACTATTGAGCAATAATAACCTTATACCAATACTCTTTCTTGACATTAGAAGCTTCATAAAGTTTAGAGTGTACAGATAATATACCATATATCTGTGTAGGTTGCTAACATTTACCCATATCATTAGCAGATTGATTCTAAAAGTTGGAAGTCACAAAATAAATAAAAATAATATGCAATGTAGTTTACTCTTGGGCAGAGGATACATAATCAAAATGAAGGAGAAATATATGCTAAAGTGAATGAAAGTATAAAACCAAAAGTCCAGTCTTCTCAGAAGTTAGTAGTACATGGGCTTTACTTATAAGGTTGCAGAGATTAGAGATAATAGATGTGGTAAAGATGAATATCATCAGCTTAGCAGGTGACAATTGATTACTATTGAGAGCTTAAGGAGGGAGGAGGCCTACAGATCATGAAGGGCAAATAGAATAATCCCATAGTAGACAGATTCAGTTGGATTTGAATATTCATTAAATTCTTAAGGGAGACCTTACTTTCTTTACCATAGAATGTTACTCTTTCCATAGATTGAATATATTAGAAAAAGAAAGCTAACACAGTACAGTACAGTGGACAAGAATATGAATTCTGGAGCCAGATTTCTTGGGTTCACATTTACATAATAGCTATGTGCATGACTGAGCAAATTACTTAATCTCTGTATGCCTCAGTTTGCTCTTTGGTAAAATAAAAATGATAATTACCTACTTCTTAGGGTAGTTGTGAGGTTTAAATGAGGTAATACAAGTTAATGCTCTTAGACTAGTCCCTGGTAAACAGTAAACACCATATGTAAAAATTATTACCATCTCACTTTATGTTTTTAACATCCACACCCTTGTAATTTCTATTTGGGAAGAAAGCCTATCGACTTACAATATGAGGTAAGAAGTTACTAATACCAGAAGTTACCATATAAAAATGAATCAATCGGACAGCCCCGGTGGCTCAGCGGTTTAGCACCGCCTTCAGCCCAGGGCCTGATCTTGGAGACCTGGAATCGAGTCCCATGTCGGGCTCCCTGCATGGAGCCTGCTTTTCCCTCTGCTTGTGTCTGCCTCTCTCTCTCTGTGTCTCTCATGAATAAATAAATAAAATCTTTAAAAAAAAAAAATGAGTCAGGCAGCCCTGGTGGTGCAGCGGTTTAGCACCGCCTTCAGCCCAGGGCGTGATCCTGGAGACCCTGGATCGAGTCCCACGTCAGACTCTGCAAGGAGCCTGCTTCTCCTTCTGCCTGTGTCTCTGCCTCTCTCTCTCTCTCTCTCTCTCTCTCTCTCTCTGTGTCTCTATGAATAAATAAATAAAATCTTTAAAAAATAAAAAATAACAAATAAAAAAATGAGTCAATCAAGTCAGTTAATGAAATAAGTCTAATACCTCTTTAGTAAATGCTTTACAAAATTGTACACTATGATATTAAATGAACTTCAGGCCTTTCATTCTATTTCCATCCAGTCAAAATATATATGACTTTGAACATCTGCCTATGTCATTTGAAAATTATCACCTAGTAAAGACTCTTTTAATTAAAGAAGAGTAAGCTGGGATGCCTGGGTGGCTTAGCGGTTGGGCATCTGCCTTTGGCCCAGGGCATGATCCTGGGGACCCAAGACAAAATGCTTTCATCAACCAGGATAGAGTCCCACATTGGGCTCCCTGTAAGGAGCCTGCTTCTCTCTCTGCCTGTGTCTCTGCCCCTGTCTATCTCTGCGTCATAAATCAATCAATCAATCAATCTTAAAAAAATAAGGAAGAGTAAACTACATCATGTATTATTTTTACTTATTTTGTGACTTCCAACTTTTAGAATCAATCTGCTGATGAAATGGGTAAATGTAAGCAACGTACACAGATATACGGTATATTATCTGTACACTCCAAACTTTATGAAGCTTCTAATGTCCAGAAACAGTATTGGTATAAGGTTATTATTGTTCAATAGTGCTGCAGAGTGGGATTCTCAATGTAAAGAGCAGTAAGACTAAGAACTCTTGCTTCCATGTGGAATACCCATTTGAAATCCTTTCTTTTAGGTTTCTCTCTAAACAATGTCCCTTGAAACCCTGTGACACTTGTGCAATAAGATGGGCCTGAGGCTTCCTCTCCCTTGGAAGAAGCCTGCTTTTGAGCAACCTAAGAAGATCCAGGAAACATCCAAGGAAAAAAATTAGAGTTAAAAGGAACTCTGTTTTAGATTTTCAGGGTAAGCTCTGATGTTTGGTAAAAACATATTTCCCTGAGGTCACCTTTGGATCAAGACTTCAGAGTTTAAAACAAAATTCTACTTCTTCTAAATCAGGTGACCATGGCCAGTCATTTAAACTATCCAAGACATGAGTTTCTTATATTTAAATTGTCAAAGATAAAACTACCTATCTCACAATGGTGCTGTGAGCATTAAATAATATAACTCAAGTGCTCAGTACATGTCAGGCACATATTAAGTGCTCAAAATAGAATAGTAATAATCATTCTTATGAGTGTGATAAGATCTTCAGGGCCAAAATTAGAGTGTGGTCCTAGAGTAAAAAGACCAAGAAAGTCTGTTTTTTAGAAAACCTAAGTGAGAGAATATTCAACAAAACCAGGATAGGTGTGAAATAAAAGAATGACCATTTTTCAAAGTAGCCACCTTAAGAGTATATGCTTTAATTTTACAATGACCATATTGCTCAAGACATAATTGAAACTCCTCTTTTGGAATTTCTTCAGAGTCTGTTAACCAAAGACACAAATAAAAGAAATTCTGCCTGGGAACAATAGTTCAATTTTGCTATTAACTAGCTTTAGCATTCATTTGTAATCCAAACTTGGCTACAAGTTTTTGAAATGCTTTGCCAGCTCTTAGAACAGTTTTCTCACTTTGAAATTATTAAAATTTTTTATGACTCTAGGGGTGCCTGGATGGCTCAGTTGGTTAAGCATCCAACTCTTGATTTAGGCTCAGGTCATGACCTCAGAGTCTTGGGAATCAAGCCCTGTATGCTCAGCAGGGAGACTGCTTGAGTATTCCTTCCCTCTGCCCCTTTCCCCTTGCACTATCTCTAATAAATAAATAAATCTTCAAAAAGACTTTTATGACTCTAAACTTAACTGCCCCTCCTCATTGTTACTTTTCTCTGCCAAATTTCAAATCATTATTGGCTTATATTTCCAATAAGTGTCTCTAAGTTTTGACCACATTTTACAGGTAAACAGTTTGGCAGATGAAAGTAAAATAGTACATGATGTGACCTGGCTTAAGTGCAAAATATCTTTCATGTCCCAAAAGATATTAGACATTCTGCTAGTAAAGAAATGCTATTTACTGTCACATGTTTTTGTGGTAAAAGGTAAAAAAAAAAAACAGCAAAGACTTTTTTTTTTCTATATTTTTTTATTGGAGTTCAATTTGCCAACATATATTATAACATCCAGTGCTCATCCTGTCAAGTGCCCCCTCGGTGCCCATCACCCAGTCACCCCATCCCCCCGCCCACTTCCCCTTCTACTACCCCTTGTTCGTTTCCCAGAGTTATGTGTCTTTCATGTTGTCACCCTCTCTGATATTTCCCACTCATTTTCTCTCCTTTCCCCTTTATTCCCTTTCACTATTTTTTATATTCCCCAAATGAATGAGAACATATAATGTTTGCCCTTCTCCGATGGACTTACCTCACTCAGCATAATACCCTCCAGTTCTATCCATGTTGAAGGAAATGGTGGGTATTCATAGTTTATAATGGCTGAGTAATATTCCATTGTATACATAGACCACATCTTCTTTATCCATTCATCTGTCGATGGACACTGAGGCTCCCTCCACAGTCTGGCTATTGTGGACATTGCTGCTAGAAACATTGGGGTGCAGGTGTCCTGCTGTTTCACTGCATCTGTATCTTTAGGGTAAATCCCCAGCAGTGCAATTGCTGGGTTATAGGGCAGGTCTATTTTTAACTGTTTGAGGAACCTCCACACAGTTTTCCAGAGTGGCTGCACCAGTTCACATTCCCACCAACAGTGCAAGAGGGTTCCCCTTTCTCCACATCCTCTCCAACATTTGTGGTTTCCTGCCTTGTTAATTTTCCCCATTCTCACTGGTGTGAGGTGGTATCTTATTGTGGTTTTGATTTGTATTTCCCTGAGGGCAAGTAATGCGGAGTATTTTCTCATGTGCTTGTTGGCCATGTCTATGTCTTCCTCCGTGATATGTCCGTTCAAGTCTTTTGCCCATTTCATGGTTGGATTGTTTGTTTCTTTGCTGTTGAGTTGAATAAGTTCTTTATAGATCTTGGATACTAGCTCTTTATCTGATAGGTTATTTGCAAATATCTTCTCCCATTCTGTAGGTTGTCTTTTAGTTTCGTGGACTGTTTTGGTTTTTAGTTTGTTTGTTTGTTTGTTTTGTTTGTTTGTTTTTGCTGTGCAGAAGCTTTTGATCTTGATGAAGTCCCAATAGTTCATTTTTGCTTTTGTTTCCCTTGCCTTCATAGATGTATCTTGCAAGAAGTTGCTGTGGCCAAGTTCATTGAGGGTGTTGCCTGTGTTCTCTAGGATTTTGATGGATTCCTGTCTCACATTTAGATCTTTCATCCATTTTGAGTTTATCTTTGTGTATGGTGTAAGAGAATGGTATAGGTTCATTCTTCTGCATGTGGCTGTCCAATTTTCCCAGCACCATTTATTGAAGACACTGTCCTTTTTCCAGTGGATAGTCTTTCCTGCTTTGCCTAGTATTAGTTGACCATAGAGTTGGGGGCCCATTTCTGGGTTCTCTATTCTGTTCTAGGAGTCTGTTTTTGTGCCAGTACCACACTGTCTTGATGATCACAGCTTTGTAGTACAACCTGAAATCTGGCATTGTGATGCCCCCAGCTATGGTTTTCTTTTTTAATATTCCCCTGGCTATTCAGGGTCTTTTTTGATCCCACACAAATCTTAAGATGATTTGTTCCAACTCTCTGAAGAAAGTCCATGGCATTTTGATAGGGATTGCATTGAACGTGTAAATTGCCCTGAGCAGCATTGACATTTTCACAATATTAATTCTTCAAATCCATGAGCATTGGCCAGCCCTGGTGGCTCAGCGGTTTAGTGCCACCTTCAGCCTGGGGCGTGATTCTGGAGACCCGTGATAGAGTCCCACGTCGGGCTCCCTGCATGGAGCCTGCTTCTCCCTTGGCCTGTGTCTCTGCCTCTCTCTCTCTCTCTCTGTGTCTCTCATGAATAAATAAATAAATAATCTTTAAAAAAATCCATGAGCATGGGATACTTTTCCGTCTTTTTGTGTCTGCTTAAATTTCTTTCAGAAGTGTTCTATAGTTTTTAGGGTATAGATCCTTTACTTCTTTGGTTAGGTTTATTCCTAGGTATCTTATGCTTTTGGGTGCAATCGTAAATAGGATTGACTCCTTCATTTCTCTTTCTTCAGTCTCATTGTTAGTGTATAGAAATGCCACTGATTTCTGGGCATTGATTTTGTATCCTGCCACACTGCCCAATTGCTGTATGAGTTCTAGCAATCTTGGGGTGGAGTCTTTTGGGTTTTTTACATACACCATCATGTCATCTGCAAAGAGGGAGAGTTTGACTTCTTCTTTGCCAATTTGAATGCCTTTTATTTCTTTTTGTTGCCTGATTGCTGAGGCTGGGACTTCTGGTACTATGTTGAATAGCAGTGGTAAAAGTGGACATCTCTGTCGTGTTCCTGATCTTAGGGGAAGGCTCCCAGTGTTTCCCTATTGAGAATGATATTTGCTGTGGGCTTTTTGTAGATGGCTTTTAAGATGCTGAGGAATGTTCCCTCTATCCCTACACTATGAACAGACAAAGATTCTAATGAAGGAATGCATGGATTATGTATAGAGAATGACAATTAGTCCAATGTGTCTGAAACAAAATCCCTCTGTTGAAGTATGATGGGAGATAAATACAGAGATTAGATAGGGAACTTTTGTGGGGGCTTTGAATGCTTGGCTGATGAATTGTATATTACTAAGTAAACAAAGGGAGATCACTGAATGTTTTGAGCAGGCAAACAACATGTTGAGTCATTTTAAATTTTTTATTTAAATTCAATTTAATTAATATATAGTGTATTATTAGTTTCAGAGGTAGAATTTAGTACTTCATCAGTTGCATATAACACCCAGTGCTCATTCAATCAAATGCACTCCTAATGCCCATCACCCAGTTATCCCATCTTCCCACCCAGCTCCCCTCCAGCAACCCTCAGATTGTTTCCTATCATTAAGAGACTTTTTTGTTTTGACTCCTTCTCTGTTGTTTTTTCTTCTGTCTCATATGTTCATCTGGTAACCATCGGTTTGTTCTCTATAACTAAGGGTTTGTTTCTTATTTTGTCTCTCTTTTTTTTCCTCTCATTTGTTTTGTTTCTTAAATTCCACATGTGAGTTAAATCTTGGATATTTGTCTTTCTCTGACTGACTTATTTCGCTGAGCATAATATCTTCTAGTTCCATCCACGTGGTTGCAAATGGCAAGATTTCATTCTTTTTTATCGCTGAGTAACAGTCCATTATACGTATCAACATATGATGAGTCTTTAGGAAAATTAACCTGAAAACTTTTTATTAGATGGATAGAATGGAAAGAGATGGTACAAATAGACCAGTTAAAAAATTTACAATAGTCCAGGAGATGAGAGCTGATATTGGATTTTGGCAACAGAAAAGATCAGGAAGTTTTATCACTTGTGAAATGTTGGAATCAAGAGAGGAAGGAACCAGAGATGATCGATACGAGCCTAGTGGCTGATGTATAATCATATCATTAACAGAAACTGTAAATCAGAGGACAGAACTAAAATGATGCAGGAGAAAATTTGTTTTTAACAGTACTGGTTTGCAGTGTGAGTGGGCAGTTTTGAATGCAGCATGGGTTCTTGGAAGAGGGAATGAAAACTGGAAAGTTTTATCTCACAGACAACTTCACAGAGATTACTATAAGGGAATAAAAAGAACAGAATATAAAAAGACAAAAATAGAACTTTGAAGAATACCCAAATTTAGAAAATGGGAGGAGAAAGGGAAGCCAGTGAAAGAAACACAAGTGGCAAAAGAGATTATAGTTATCACTTTATAACTGTACTTCCTGCCTCTACTCTGTGTTTCATGTTCACCTTCTACATGAACTACTAGAGTGATATTTTCAATATTAGAACCTGACTGTGTCATTCTTCAGTTTAACATAGTTCAGAGAATTTTATCATCAGGCAATCTTGTATCCTAGGTGAAAATAACACATATTTATGTAATTTGAGTCTCTAAAGAGAAGAGAAAAAATGAGAAAAACAAAATATTGGTAGAAATAATGGAAGATAATTTCATCAAACTGAATAAATAATCAAGGTACAAATTCAAGAAGACTTACAAACTTTAGGTAAGATACATAATAATAACCATACCACTCATAAACACATTAGAGTAAAAATTCTAAAAACCGAAAATAAAGAAAAAGTTAAAAGCAGACAGATTTATACATTTTCTTTTCTTCTTCTACAAAGCAGGAAATATAAGAGTGATACTTGATTTCTTTTCCTTTCAAGTTTTTAAATTCCAGTTAGTTAACATGCAGTGAAATATTAGTTTCAGATGTACAATATAGTGATTCAACACTTCCATACATTACCCTGTGCTCACCAAAACAAGTGCCCTCCCTAATCCCCATCACTTATTTCCCCCATTCCACTACCCACCTCCTCTCTGGTAATCATCAGTTTGTGCTCTATATATTTTCTTAAGATTTTATTTATTTATTCATGAGAAAGAGAGAGAGAGGCAGAGATACAGGCAGAGGGAGAAGCAGGCTTCTGCAGGAAGCCTGACGTGGGACTTGATCCTGGGACTCCAGGATCACACCCTGGGCCAAAGGCAGGCGCTAAACCACTGAACCACCCAGGGATCCCAGTTTGTGCTCTATAATTAAAGAGTCTGTTTCTTTATTTGCCTCTCTCTTTCTCTTTTTTTCCCCTTTGTTTTTTCTTAAATTCCACATGAGTAAAATCATGGTAGTTGTCTTTCTCTGACTGACTTATTTTGCTTAGCATAATACTTTTAGCTCCATCCATGTCACTGGAAATGGAAAGATTTCATTCTTTTTTATGACTGAGTAATATTATATATATATATATACCGGATCGCACACCTCCGCTTGAATGGAGTGCCTCTCATGATCCTTGATGAGGAGAGGGAACTTGAAAAGCTGTTGCATCTAGGGCCCCCCTGAAAATGCCCTCTCCACCCTGGGAGTCTGACCTGTTGCCGTCTCCAAGCGTTCTGCGGACCCTGGATGTTGAATTGCTACCTGTTTGCTATGATTTAGATACTTAGGTTTCTTAGCACTTAATAGTTTGCATGTTTTTGTGTTAATAAAGCAATTCTCTAACAGAAAAAAATATATTTTATATATAACATCTTCTTTATCCATTCATCAGTTAATGGACATTTAGGCTGGCTCCATAATTTAGCTATTGTAGATAAAGCTGCTATAAACATTAGGGTGCATGTATCCCTTTGAATTAGTATTTTTGTATTCTTTAGGTAAATTCTTAGTAGTGCAATTGATGGATTATAGGGACGTTCTATTTTTAACGTTTTGAGGAAACTCCATACTGTTTTTCTGAGTGACTGCACCAGTTTGCATTCCCATCAACAGCGCATGAGGGTTTCCCTTTCTCCATATCCTTGTCAACACCTGTTGTTTCTTGTGTCGTTGATTTTAACCATTTAGACAAGCGTAAGGTGATATCTCATTGTAGTTTTGACTTTTATTTCCCTGACAAGCAGTGATGTTGATCATCTTTTCATGTGTCTGTTAGCCATCTGGATGTCTTCTTTGGAGAAATGTCTATTCATATGTTCTGCCCATTTTTTAACTGGATTATTTGTTTTTTGGGTGTTGAGTTTTATAAATTCTTTATATATTATGGATAGTAACCCCTTATCAGATAGATCATTTGCAAATATCTTCTCCTAGTCTGTAGGTTTCCGTTTAGTCTTGTTGATTGTTTCCTTTGCTGTGCGGAAGCTTTTCATTTCTATGAGGTTCCAATAGTTCATTTTTGCTTTTATTTCCCTTGCTTCAGGAGACATATCTAGAAAGAAGTTGCTATGGCCAATGTCAAAGAGGTTATTGCCAGTGTTCTCCTCTAGGATTCTGAGGATTTCAGGTCTCCCATTTAGGGTCTAAATCCATTTTGCGTTTATTTCTGTGAATGGTGTAAGAAAACAGAGCAGTGTTTTCTTTTGCATGTTGCTGTCCAGTTTTCCCAACAGCATTTGTTAAAGAGACTGTCTTTTTTCCATTGGATATTCCTTCCTGCTTTGTTGAAGACTATTTGATCATCTATTTGTGGGTTTGTTTCTGGGTTTTGGGTTTTCAATGCTGTTCCTTTGATTTCTGTGTATATTTTTGTGCCAGTACCATACAGTTTTGATCACTATAGCTTTAAAATATAACTTGAAGTCTGGAATTGTGATGCTTCCAGCTTTGCTTTTCTTTTTCAAGGTTGCCTTGGATATTCAGGGTCTTTTGTGGTTCCATACAAATTTTAGGATTGTTTGTTCTAGCTCTGTGAAGAATGCTATTGGTGTTTTGATGGGGATTGCATTAAACGTGTAGATTGTTTTGGGTAGTATAGACATGTTAACAATATCTTCCAGTCCATGAGCATGGAATGTCTTTCTATTTCTTTGTGTCAGCTTCAATTTCTCTTATCAGTATTTTATAGTTTTCAAATATAGGTCTTTCACCTCTTTGGTTAGGTTCTTTCCTAGTTATCTTTATTTTTTGGTGAGATTACAAATAGAATTGATTCCTTAATTTCTCTTTCTGCTGCTTCATTATTCATGTAAAGAAATGCAACAAATCTCTGTACATTGATTTTGTATCCTGTGATCTTAGTGAATTCATTTATCAGTTTTAGTTTTTTGGTGGAGTCCTTCATATTTTTTAAATAGAGTATCAACGTCATCTGCAAATAGTGAAAGTTTTACTCCTTCTTTGTTGATCTGGAAGCATTTTGTTTCTTTTTGTTCTCTGATTGTTGTGGTTAGGACTTCCAATACTATGTTAAATAACAGTAGTGAGAATGGACATCCCTGTCTTGTTCCTGACTGTAGAGGAAAAGCTCTCGGTTTTTCCCCATTAAGGATGATATTAGTTGTGAGTGTTTCATATTTGGCCTTTATCACATTGATGTATGTTCCCTCCAAACCTACTTTGTTGAAGGTTTTCAACATGAATAGATGTACTTTGTTGAATGTTTTTTCCACATCTATTGAAATTATCATATGGTTCTTATCCTTTCTCTTATTATTGTAGTGTATCAATGTTAATTGATTTGGAAATATCAAACCACCTTTGCAACCCAGGAATAAATCCCTCTTGATCATGGTGAGTGATTTTTTTTAAATGTTTGTTGGATTCAATTTGCTAGTTTTTTATTGAGAATTTCTGCATCTATGTTCATCAGGGATATTGGCCTGTAATTTTCTTTCTCAGTGGAGCTTTATCTGGTTTTGGTATCAGGGTTATGCTGACCTCATAGAATGAATTTGAAAGTTTTCCTTCTTTTTCTATTTTTTTGGAATAGTTTGAGAAGAACAGATGTTAAATCTTCTATAAATGTTTGGTAGAATTTGCCTGTGAAGCCATCTGGCCCTGGACCTTTGTTTTTTGATTACTGATTCAATTTTTTACTGGTTATCAATCTGTTCAAGTTTTCTATTTCTTCTTTTTCAGTTTTGGTAGTTTATATGTTTCTAGGAATTTATCCGCTTCTTCCAGATTATCCAATTTGTTGGCATATAGTTTTTCATAATACTCTCTTATAGTTGTATTTCTGTGGTGTGGGTTATTTCTTCTCTCTTGTTTATGATTTTATTTATTTGAGTCCTTTCTCTTTTCTTTTTGAGTAGGCTGGCTAGAGGCTTATCAAATTTTTTTTTTTTTCAGAGAATGAGCTCCTGGTTTCATTAATCTACTTTGTTGTTTTGTTTTGTTTTGTTTTTTAGTTTCTATATCATTTATTTCTGCTCTAATCTTTATTATCTCCTTCCTTCTGCTGGCTTTAGGCTTCATTTGTTATTCTTTTACTAGCTTCTTTAGGTAGAAGGTTAGGTTGTTGTTTGAGATTTTTCTTGCTTCTTGAGTTATATCTGTATTGCTATATGATAAGTGACTTCTTAAATGAAAAATGGAATCCAGAAATTATTGGCATAATTTAAATTTACTAAAAAATAAAATGACCAAACGATAGATCTCTACATAAAAAAAATATATATCCATTAAAAAAGAAAGACAGAGTAGCCCAGGTGGCTCAGTGGTTTAGCACCACCTTCAGTCCAGGGCCTAATCCTGGAGATGAGGGATCGAGCCCCACATTGGGCTCCCTGCATGGAGCCTGTTTCTCCCTCTGCCCACTCCCCGCCCCTGTCTCTCATGAATAAATGAATAAAATCTTTTAAAAATAAATAAAATAAAATAAAAAAGATATTTTTAGATCAAAAAAATGAGAAAATTTGTCAATAGCAGTCAAACAATTGAAGAATTACTAAAGGATGATATTCAGAAAGCTAATCAGAAAGAATTACCAAAGGATGATATTCAGAAAGAAAATGAGAACAAATTTGAAGATGGGGGAAAAAACGAAAAACAACAAAACAACAAAAATTTTTGTGACCACAAAAAAATTAGTACTGGTTATTATTGATAATAATGTATTGAGTGGTTGAAAAATGCAGAGTTAATATTCATAACAAAGATAATATATAAGATAAAAAGAAGGTAAATGGAGTTCAAAACTTTTATGGTATTAAATTGTCCAGGAAGAGGTAAAAGTACTAATTATAATACTTTGATATCAGGAATACACATTAAGATATTTGTGGTAGCTACTATAAATATTACAATATTTAAGTATAGGTACAGACACACATGTGACACGGGCAAGGACCCTGAAAATAAACAGCCACTACCTTGTAACTCATCCTCTCCTGGCCTGTGTCAGAATCTCTGATGCTGCAGGTCTGCTCAGACACCAAAGATCTTACTGCAGCCTTGAGCATCAATGAGTGCTTCAAGTATGGATGATCTGGTCATTGGAGTGCCCCACTAACGGAGGCCATGGTCATGGAATGAGAAGCTGTGGCAGAGATGATTTTACATCAGATAGATAAAGGCCTAAACAGGAAAAACTTCTTCACAGCCTTGATGCTAGATATACATAAGGTGATGGCAAAGATTTAGAACACATTTTTTTCTATCTAAAACTCAGAGTAAACATTTATGCTCAGAGTTAGCATAATTTGGAGTTATTCAGGAATTGCAGAGAAATGCATTTCACAGAAATCAAGATGTTATTTTTGTGTACTTATATCACTTAGCAACTGATTCATTTGCTGTAATCAGTTTTTAAAAGTCAGATGGGAAAAGCAATTGAAGTCCTAGAAAATAGAAATGTAATTTTAGACTATCTAATAAAGCTGAAGGAGGGAGGGGAGTTTGGTAAAGTTCTTTTTCTTTATTTCAAATTTTCAGTAATGTACATAGTGCAAAATGCCATATTAAAGAGGGGAATGTGTAGGACTAAAAATATAATATTTAGGTATAAAGTTGATATAAAGAAGTATAATAAAAATAATACAAAAGAAGGCAAGAAAGAAAGGAGGACATACAATGTGGCACAAAAAGAAAGCACACAACAAGGTATTCAATTTAAGCTAAAATATATTTTTTTTTATTTATGGTAGTCACAGAGAGAGGAGAGAGAGAGAGAGAGGCAGAGACATAGGCAGAGGGAGAAGCAGGCTCCATGCACCGGGAGCCCGACGTGGGATTCGATCCCGGGTCTCCAGGATCGCGCCCTGGGCCAAAGGCAGGCGCCAAACCGCTGCGCCACCCAGGGATCCCTAAGCTAAAATATTTCTATTTAAGCTTTTATATGTGTAAATACATCCCACAAAAATGGATTAAATGCTGCAATGAAAAGATAATTATTTCTAACAACTACATGTTGCTTTTTGAAAAATCATTTTAAATATAAAAGTAAAGGTAAAAGGTAGAATACAACATAGCAGGCAGACATTAATCAAAAGAACACTGAAATAGGGATCCCTGAGTGGCACAGCGGTTTGGCGCCTGCCTTTGGCTCAGGGCGCGATCCTGGAGACCCAGGATCGAATCCCACATCGGGCTCCCGGTGCATGGAGCCTGCTTCTCCCTCTGCCTGTGTCTCTGCCTCTCTCTCTCTCTTTGTGTGACTATCATAAATAAATTAAAAAAAAATTTTTTTAAAAAGAACACTGAAATAAATAACTAAATTAATATCACAAAAAGTAGATTTTAAGGTAAAAGTCACCATTAGATATAAAAAATTACATTTCATAATTAAAAAGTTTAACTCACTCATTAACACAGTAGCAAAAATTCTAAATTAGAAAAATAAATAAATAATCAAGTTAAGTTTAATCCAGGAATACAAAGTTGGTTTAACATATGAGAAATCGAACAATGTAATTCACTACATTAATAGAACAGAGGAGAAAAAAATTATCTAAATAGATGCAGAAGAAGTACCTAAGAAGATTCCATTAATATTTATGGTGAAAACTATTAGAAAACTAGAAATAGAAGAGAACACACTTAATCTGATAAATGGTATCTACAAAAAGTAACCTATCAAAAACTAAAAACTTAGAAACAAAATTTTGAAACTTTCCTTGAGGTTAAGAAAGATCAAAAACATCCATAATCTCTACTTATGGTCAATATTATACTGGAAGTCCTAGCTAGTTCAATAAGGCAAGAAAAATAAATAATAGATACAAGAATTTAAAAGGGAGAAATAAAACTGACATCACTTTCAAATGTGTGATTATATTTTCAGAAAATTCAAAGATTATTCAAATAAAGTACAAGTTAAGTGAGTTTAGCAAAAAGGCACGTTTTAATTATCTCCTATTCACTGTGTTGCTAAGGAGGGATTCCTGCTCTAGGACTATGGGGCTAGCAAACACATGAAAACACTGCACAAAAGAGATCAATAGAGTTTATTAATCACATATACTCACAGCCCACAGGAGGAGAGTACTGCACACCACAGGAGTGGTAAACAACCACAGGACCACAGTGAACAACCAAGATCTGTAGTAGGATTTGTAGCAAGGGGATGGAGCGACCCTGGTTTCTGGGGAAGAATGCATTTGGCTTTTTGAATAATTCTGTGGGCTGTCAGGGAACTGAAGCTCATTTCTTCAGGGTAAGCAGAAACTATGCCTGGTCCCCTTGATAAGGAGGATATTTTAGCTAGAGGACCTTATCTACTGAGTGAGAATGGGGGCGGGGAGAACTTGGCAGTTAGTGCATTAGAGGCCCTTTCAGTTTACCAGAAGTCAAGGCAGCACATATTTGGCCTTAATTTTAGGCCTTGTACCACAGCTGTATACAAAAATCGACATTTTTTTAGTTTAAAAATCAACATTTTTAAAATGCATTTTTATATACCAGCAACAAACAAAAGATGAAGTTTTATATACATGTAATGTCATCAAACATTAATACATTCCTATTAATAAGTTTAATGAACAATATGAAAGAATTATTTTAAAAAAATTTTTTTAAATTTATTTATTCATGAGAGACACACACAGAGAGAGAGAGAGAGAGAGAGAGAGAGAGAGGCAGAGACACAGGCAGAGGGAGAAGCAGGCTCCATGCAGGGAGCCCGATGTGGGACTTGATCCCCAGTCTCCAGGATCACACCCTGGGCTGAAGGCAGATGCTCAACCACTGAGCCAGCCGGATGTCCCAATAAGAAAGAATTCTATATAGAAAAGTATAAAACATTTTGGAAAGGATAAAAGAAAACCTAAATAAATGTAGTCTCATACAATGTTAATGAGTTACAAGACTCAGTATTGTAATGATTACGCTTCTCCCCCAAAGTAATATAGATATTCATTACAATCTCAATAAACATCCCAAAAAAGTTTTTGTTTAAACTGGCAAACTTGTAGCAAAATATATATGGAAATGCAAGGTCAAGACTATCCAGATAATTTTGTGGAAAAAATAGAACAAAACCAGAGAACTTATAAACCAGATATCAAAACTCTTAGACTACAATAATTAAGATAGTATTGTATTGCACAAGGATAGCAAAATAGACCAATGTAACAGAAGAGTCCAAAATAGATTCACAATTATTCAGTCACTGAAATTATAACAATCATACTACTGAAAAGAAGTGAGGAAAATACTTTGTTTATCAGTAAATGGCATTAGATAAATTGAATATCCACATGAGAAAGAGATAAAAATGGCTTCACTAGACACACACATCAATTCTAAGTAGGCTGTGGGTCTAAATGTAAGCATTTTAAAAATAAAGCTTAGGGCAGCCTCAGTGGCTCAGTGGTTTAGCACCTGCCTTCGGTCCAGGACCTGATCCTGGAGACCCGAGATCAAGTCCCAAGTCGGGCTCCCTGCATGGAGCCTGCTTCTCCCTCTGCCTATGTCTCTGTCTGCCTCCAGCTCAGATCACGAGAGCCCAGCATCTGGATCCTTGTTCAATGGGGAGCCTGCTTCTCCCTCACCCTCTCCCTCTGCCTGCCACTCTACCTGCTTGTACTCTCTCTCTCTCAAATAAATAAAATATTTCGTAAAAAATAAAACAAATAAAGACGAACCATAAAGGAAGTGAGTGGCAAGCCACATTAAAATTAAGGACATCAGGGCAACCCGAGTGGCTCAGCAATTTAGTGCCGCCTTCAGTTCGGGCCTGATCCCGGAGACCCAGGATCAAGTCCCGCATCGGACTCCCTGCATGGAGCCTGCTTCTCCCTCTGCCTGTGTCTCTGCCTGCCCCCCCTCCCCCCGTGTGTGTGTCTTTCATAAATAAATAAATAAAATCTTTTTTAAAAAATTAAATTAAGGACATCTGTTCAGTGATGTTACAACAGACTAAAAAAGCAAGTCATGGAATGGTAAAAGAGAATCTGCAACACATAACCTGGAAACAATTCATATCCATATGGCATAAAGAACTCACAGAAATCAAGAAGAAATGACAGACAACCCAATATAATACTAGGCAGAAGACTTCAGCAAGCATTTTACAAAATGGTATAGCCAAAAATTATATTTAAAAGTCCTCAATCTAATAATGGAAGTTCAAATTTTTTTAAAATGACATACCATTACACAAACATAAGAATAAGAAGAATTATAAAAACTGATAATGTCTGGCAGCCCAGATGGCTCAGTGGTTTAGTGCCGCCTTCAGCCCACGGCGTGATCCTGGGGACCCGGGATCGAGTCCCACGTCGGGCTCCCTGCATGGAGCCTGCTTCTCCCTCTGCCTTGTCTCTGTCTCTCTCTCTGTTTCTCAAATAAAGAAAATATTTAAAAAAAAAACTGACAATGTCAAGTGTGGGTGTTCATTTTTTTATTTTTTATTTCCTTATAATATTGTGTTAATCTATTTGAGAGAGAGAGAGCACAAGCAGGGGGGAACAGCAGGTGGAGAGAGAGAAGCAGACTCCCCGCCGAGCAGGAAGCCTGATACGGGGCTCTATTCCAGGACCCCAGGATCACGACCAAGCCAAAGGCAGCTGCTAAACTGACAGAGCCACCCTGGCGCACCAAGGGTGGGTGTTTATATAGAGTAACTAGAAATCATATATTGCTGGTAGGAATGTTAAATGTTACAAACACTTTGGAAAAAAAATGACCACATGTTTTCATAAAGTTAAACATACATTTGCCATGTAAGCCAAAGATTACTCTCAGATAATTTAGGAGAAAAGAAAACATATCTTCACACAAATCATTGCATGTTAATTTTTGTTCATTGCAACTTTATAATAGCCAAAATGCAGGATACAACTCAAATGTCCATTAATCAATGACTGGATAAACAAAATGTTGTACATGCAAACAATGGAAGACTATTTAAAAATAAAAAGGAACAAAATACTTACATGCAACTACATGGATGAATCTCAAAATCATTAAGCTAAGTGAAAGAGACCAGACTTAAAAGACATGCTCAATGATTCTATTAAGATGCCATTATGGAAAAGATAAAATGAGAGATGGGAAACAATCCCCAGGGTGGAGAAGGGAATTTGACTACAAATGGTCACAAGGAAAATTCTTGGGATAATGAAAATATTCCATATCTTAATTGTGATGGAATTTACATGAGTGGAAATATTTTCAAGCCTTATCTAAATGTACACTGTAAATGGATGCATTTTATTCTGTGTGAATTAACTTCAATAAAGTTTATTTTTAAGCAAATGAAAAGTGCTAAAGAAGATAAAACTAGTTTATTTTGTGTTACGTTTTATTTTTAAGTTTTTTATTAAGTTTATTTTAATTCCAGTATAGTTAATATACAATGTTATAATAGTTTCAGATGTACAATATAGTGATTCAACAATTCTATATATTACTCAATGTTCATCATGGTAAGTGGACTTTTTAATCCCCATCACCTATTTCACCTATTGCTCCATGCCCCTCTCCTCTGGTAACCATCAATTCATTTTCTATAGTTAAGAGCGTTTCTTGGTTTGTCCCTCCCTCCTTTTTTTGCTTTGCCTATTTGTTTTGCTTCTTAAATTCCACATATGAGTGAAGTTATATGGTGTTTATCTTTCTCTATGGTGATTGATTTATTTTGCCTAGCATTATGCTCTCTAGTTATATCCGCGTTGTTGCAGATGGCAAGATTTCATTTTTTATGGTCGAATAATATTCCATTGTGTGTATATATATCCTTAATACATTCATCCATCTATAGAATGGGCTGCTTCCATATCTTGGCTATTGTAAATAATGCCATAATAAACATAGAGGCACATGTATCACTTTGAATTAGTGTTTTTGTATTATTTGCGTAAATACCTAGTAGTGTGATTACTAGATCATAGAGTAGTTCTATTCTTAACTTTTTGAGGAACCTCCATACTGTTTTCCACAGTGGCTGTACCAGTTTACATTCCCACTAACGGTAAAAACTAGTTTATTTTTAAAGTTTATTTTTATTTATTTTTTTTCTTAAAGATTTTATTTATTTATTCATGATAGACATAGAGAGAGAGGCAGAGACACAGGCAGAGGGAGAGAAGCAGGCTCCATGCCGGGAGCCCGACGCGGGACTCGAACCCGGGACTCGATCCCAGGACTACCAGGACCGCGCCCCGGGCCAAAGGCAGGCGCCAAACCACTGGGATCCCCAAAGTTTATTTTTAAACCAACAAAAAAATGCTAAAGAAGATTAAATTAAGTAATAAAATTCTGATATCAAATGCTATTTAATTAGCAATGAAGTATTCATATTAAGTGAATTAAAAAAATGTGTCTTGAAAGAGGAAAAAAAAGGGACTCCTGGATAGCTCAGCGGTTGAGCGTCTGCCTTCGGCTCAGGGTGTGATCCCGGGTCTGGGAATCGAGTGTTGCATTGGCTGCCTGTGGGGAGCCTGCTTCTCCCTCTGTCAGCGTCTCTGCTTCTGTGTGTCCTCATGAATTAATAAAATAAAATCTTTTAAAAAAAGAGAAAGAAAAAAGATAATCATACCTGTTCACCAAAGATATACTTAAAATTTAAAAAGACAAAGATACAGTGTGGGAGAAAACAGCTGTAAAACCTAACTGGCAGGATGAACTAACAAAAAATTCTCTCCTATGTAAAAGCAATTAGAAAACTTGCAAAAATTGTTCAAATCAATATTTTAAGAACTCTGCAAATTGACTAAAGGCTTGCAGCAATCCGAGGAGAATTTATTCAAGAAATGTTGATAAAAACAATGAGTTCTGAAGTTTGTTGCCTTGCACTATTCCTATCCCCCTCTTTCAACCTCCATGATACCCTAGAAAACTAACAGCTAGCCATCATGGTGGAAGTCAGCAGCCTGGCAGCCAACACAGGGGCAGAACAGGATCAGAGGTTCTTCATAACCTCATTCTTACACATTTGCTACCACTTCACATAACTGGTAGTTACCCAGAACACCACAGTTTCAGACTATCTTCATTAGACTTGACCCAGAGTTCACCTAATGCAAAAAAACCTTTACCTTAGGGAATTTTGATGAAATCATTCAGAGGTAGTTGTTTGAATTTCAGGCTTCCTGAAGAGGATGATAAGAATTGGGACAATTGATAGACTAACCGAAGACCTGAGAAGGAAAAGCTGGGGAATGAGCTATCCATAGAGGATTTGAAAAGCTCTGACATAACCCTGTGAATCCAAAATGGCACAAGCATATATAGGATTATGCACACACCCAGAGACCTAAACTCTCTGTCTGGTTGACCTCAAAGCTCCACACAAGGAATAAGTAAAAGCTCAGGTAGAGTTGTCAATTATCTACCTGAGTGTTGTAGGTATACCGCAACATAAACACACACACACACACACACACACACACACACCCCTTCAGCAAATATTAGGAGACTGCTTGGTCCTTTGAGAAAATCCTTGGTTCTTGGTGTTTGAGAAAATCTCTAGTGATTCATCAGCTTATGAATTAGGTAAGTGAACTGACATTTCAGTGACTACACACAACAAAGAACATAGACTTTGCAGAAGTAACTCAGTAAAATAACTAAGAAGTAATCAGCAATCATATTAAAGTCACAACAAAAACAAACAGTAGGCAGGAATAGCAATCTGATTTCCAGAGTTAATACATTATATTATTTAAGATATCTAATTTTGAAAAAAATATATGAGATATGTTAAGAAACAAGAAAGTACAACACATATATAGGAAGAGAAGAAATCATAGCAACTATTCCTGAGGAAGCTAAACATTGAACTTACTAGATAAAAACGTTAAATCATCTATTTTGAGTATGACCAAAGAACTAAGCAAAACCACATCTTAAAAACTAAAATGTATGAGAATATTGTCCAATTGAAAAGATACTATCAATAATGAGATACAGACTATTTGAAAAAGTATTAAAAGAAGGGCAGCCCCAGTGGCCCAGCAGTTTAGCGCTGCCTTTGGCCCAGGGCATGATCCTGGAGACCCGGGATTGGGTTCCACATTGAGCTCCCTGCATGGAGCCTGCTTCTCCCTCTGCCTGTGTCTCTGCCTCTCTCTCTCTCTCTCTCTCTCTCTCTCTCTGTCTCTCATGAATAAATAAATAAAATATTTTAAAAAATAAAAGTATTAAAAGAAACTGGAATTAAAAAATATAATAACTGGAATGAGAAATTCATTAAAGGGGCTCAACAGCAGATTTGAGCTGGCAAAAGAAAGGATCAGCAAAAAGAAAGTAGGAGGATTCACAATTTCCTGATTTTGAAACTTGCTATAAACCTACATGAATCATAATAATGTGTTCTTAGCATGGGGACAGACATACACACCCATGGAACAGAATTGAGTACACAAATAAACCTTACATTTAAGGTCAACTGAACTTCAACAAAGGAGTCAAAATAATTCAATGGGGAAAGAATAGTCTTGTCAACAAATGATGCTGGAACAAATAGATGTCAACACATAAAAGAATGAAATTAAACCAGCATATATAACAACTAATTCAGAATTAATCATAGATCTAAATGTAAGAGCTAAAATTATAAAAATCTTAGTAGAAAACATTAGACTGAAACTTTGTGACCTTAGATATGACACCAAAATTACAAGTGATAAGTGATTGATGTTTGGACTTCAACATTAAAATTGTTTTCAGGGATCCCTGGGTGGCGCAGCGGTTTAGCGCCTGCCTTTGGCCCAGGGTGTGATCCTGGAGACCCGGGATCGAATCCCACATCGGGCTCCTGGTGCATGGAGCCTGCTTCTCCCTCTGCCTATGTCTCTGCCTCTCTCTCTCTCTCTGTGACTATCATAAATAAATAAAAATTTAAGAAAAAAAATTGTTTTTAAAGGATTATCAAGAAAGTAACAAGATAACCCATAGAATGAGAAAAAAACTTAAATCATATACCTTATAAGTTTTCATTTAAACACCTATTTTCAATTCTCTTGGGCATATACTACTATATAAAATGCACTTATACCTCCATCATAAAATAATAAATAACTCACTTTTTAAATGAGCAGAAGACTCAGACATTTCTCCAAAGAAGATATACAAATGGCCAGCAAGTCCTTGAAGAGATATTCAAAATCATTAGTTGCTAGAGAAATGCAAATCAAAACTACAGGGAAATACCACTCCACAACCACTAAGATGGTTAAACTCGAAAGGACAAACGGATGCCTTGGTGGCTCAGTGGTTGAGCATCTGCCTTTGGCTTGGAGAGTGATCCTGGAGTCCTGTGATCGAGTCCCACATCGGGGTCCCTGCATGGAGCCTGCTTCTCCCTCGGCCTGTGTCTCTGCCTCTCTCTCTCTCTCTCTCTGTGTCTCTTATGAATAAATAAATAAAATCTTAAAAAAATAATAAAATAACTAAAGGAGTGCAAATCTATAGAAACAGCATAGACTTAAAATAAAAAAGAGTAATATGAACATCTTTATGCAAAATCCTGACATTTTAGGGATACCTGGATGGCTCAGTGGTTAAGTTCTACTTTAGGCTCAAGGCGTAATCCTGGAGGGGAGCCTGCTTCTTGCTCTGCCTATGTCTCTGCCTCTCTCTCTCTGTGTCTCTCATGAATAAATAAGATCTTTAAAAAAAAATCTTGACATTTTAGATTGAGTCATTAACTACCTAGAAAAAAATAACCCACTAAAACTGACTAATGATGATATAGAAAGTCTGAACAATTCATCATTTCTAAAGATTTAAAATAGTAGCTTAAACTCTTCTCACAGCGATGCCTGGGGGGCTCAGTGGTTGAGCATCTACCTTTGGCTGGTCGCGATCTCTGGGTCCTGGGATCGGGTCCTACATCAGGTTCCCCACCCACTACAGGGAGCCTGCTTCTCCCTCTGCCTGTGTCTCTGCCTCTTTCTGTCTGTGTCTCTCATGAATAAATAAAATCTATAAATAAATAAATAAATAAATAAATAAATAAATAAATAAATAAATTCTTCTCACAAAGTAAATGCTAGTTTTAGATGATTTATAGGTGTCTTATACTCTGTGACAATTATTCAATTATTATTTGACATCTTCCAGAGGCCAGAAGATAAACAACAGTGTTACTTTATTTTTTATTTTAAAATAACAGTATGAGTAAGGGAATTTATAGAGAAATCTTACCATAAATCATAGATACAAAGATTCTGGGGATCCCTGGGTGGCGCAGCGGTTTGGCGCCTGCCTTTGGCCCAGGGCACGATCCTGGAGACCAGGGATCGAATCCCACATCGGGCTCCCGGTGCATGGAGCCTGCTTCTCCCTCTGCCTATGTCTCTGCCTCTCTCTCTTTCTCTCTCTGTGAATATCATAAATAAATAAAAATTAAAAAAAAAAAGATACAAAGATTCTTTAAAAAAGCAAACAAACCGGCAGCATGTAAAAATAATAATACTTTATTAATGTCAGGTTGATCTCAGGAAAAGAATGACATAAATGTAATTCAACTTTTTAACACATTATAAGAACAAATAAATATAAAAATCTCAATAGATAAAATTTTGGGGTGCACCTGGTTGGCTCAGTTGGTTAAGACTCCAACTCTTGGTTTCAGCTCAGGTCATGATCTCAGGGTCCTGAGACAAGTCCCCATGTTGGGCTCCATGCTCAGCAGGGAGTCTGCTTAAGGACTCTCTCTTTCTCTCTCTCTGCCCTACCCCACTCAAGTTCTCTCTCTCAAATAAATGAATAAAACTTTTAAATATAGATAAATTTTTAAATAAAATTCAAATTTAAAAAATTAAATCTTACCAGTGATGAATGATATGGAATTTTGCTAACCTGTTAAAGGCTATCAACTGAAAAATATTGCAAATACCATTCTTAATAGTTAAAGATTAGGGATCCCTGGGTGGCGCAGCGGTTTGGCGCCTGCCTTTGGCCCAGGGCGCGATCCTGGAGACCCGGGATCGAATCCCACATCAGGCTCCCGGTGCATGGAGCCTGCTTCTCCCTCTGCCTGTGTCTCTGCCTCTCTCTCTCTCTCTCTCTCTCTCTCTGTGACTATCATAAATAAATAAAAAAATTAAAAAAATTAAAAAAAAATAGTTAAAGATTAGAAGCACTTCCTTTAAAATCAAGAAAAAATGATATCCATTATTGCCATCCATTATTACACTTCTATTTAACAATGTACTGTAGTTAACTAGCTGGAGCAGAAAGGCAAAAGCAAGAAACCAAAGATATGAGGTTAAGAAAGAAAAAATAATACTTCTGGTACCTACTATGCAAAGCATCAAGAGGAAATGTGTTTGTGACCTACAGAAGACTAACACCCAAACTGTACTCTATGTGAACAACAAACTACTATTGAGTTAAGACACTGTTATTTATGGGTGCATTTGTCAGAAAGCAACTTTTACCTTAACAAATACATTTATAGAAGACATGATTATTTATAAAGAAAAATGCAAAGAATCTACAACTTAATAGAAATAAAAATCATTTAGGAAAGTCAGTGAATGTAAAAATCAATATATAAAAATCCATTTTATGTACCAGCAACCAATTGAAAATATACATTTTAAAACTCCTTTCATAAGTCAATTGGAGAAGGCCAAACATTATATGGTCTCATTCATTTGGGGAATATAAGAAAAAGTGAAAGAGAATAAAGAGGAAAGGAGAAAAAATGAGTGGGAAATATTGGAAAGGGAGACAGAACATGAAAGACTCCTAACTCTGGGAAACGAACTAGGGGGGGTGAAGGGGAGGTGGGCGGGGGTGGAGGTGACTGGGTGACGGGCACTGAGGTGGGCACTTGATGGGATGAGCACTGGGTGTTATTCTATATGTTGGCAAATTGAACACCAATAAAAAATAAATTTATTTTAAAAAACTCCTTTCAATAGCAAAATATTAAGATACATAGGAATAAAGCTAATAAAGTTGTGAAAGGTCTATACATGTGGAAAATTATTAATATTATTGAAAAATAATCAAGAAAATCCAAGTAAATGAAATATATCTACTTGTGGATAGAAGTCTTGACATTACAAATATGTCAATCCTACCAAAATTCATATATAGATTCAATGATATTCTAATAAAAAGCTCAACAGAGTTTTCCCAGGAACTTGACAAGCTTATTCTAAAATGTATATGTAACAGCAAACAGCCAAGAATAACTAAGACACTCCTGAAGAGGAACAAATAGAAAGTGAAGGGGGGGGGGAGGAGAAGGAGAAAAAAGAGAGGAAGAAGAGGAGAAGGCTGGAAGATATGGTATGAAAACTTGCCCTAACAGATCTCTCAATACTGATTACAATGTTGTAGAAATAGTGTGTTTTTTTTTTTAATAGTGTGGTTTTATCACAGAAATAGACAACAATCAATGGAACAGAATAGGGAGATCAGAAATACTCATTCACATATGTAAATAATGTATGTCAGAGCTCAGTGTAAATTAGTGGGGAAAGGAAAGATGGTTCAGTAACATGTACTGAGATAAATTGGTAATCCAGTTAGAAAAAAATGAAGTTGGAGGCCTATATTACATTTTACACAAAATTCAAGATGGATTAAAGACTTTTTTAAAAGATTTTTATTTATTCATTCATGAGAGACACACAGAGAGAGAGAGAGAGAGAGAGAGGAAAAGACACAGGCAGAGGAAGAAGCAGGCTCCATGCAGGGACTCGATCCCAGGACTCCAGGATCACACCCCAGGCCAAAGGCAGGCACTAAACTGCTGAGCCACCCGGGGATCCCCGGATTAAAGACTTAAATGCAAAAGAGAAAACATTAAAACTTCTACAAGGAAATATAAAAATATTTATAGGCTCTTAGAATAGGAAATAATTTCTCAAATAGGAGAACATAAGGACTAACCATGGAAACATTCCCATAGCACCTATTCCTTATTTCCAAAATTCTATTGCCTTTTTACATAGAATCATAACTGCTTCCTGTATTGTCTACTCTTTTGAATTGATAACTACTTGAGGATAAGGGCTATGTCCTATTAATTTTATCTTCCTTCTTACCCTGGTATGTGTTAGTTGTAGCTCTCTGACACACGAGAGAAGAGAGCTTAAGGAAAGATGTTTTACTTTTTCCTTGATCTGGCACTCCAGGGATTTTCCTTCCCTAACAATTACCCAGATTTTTTTTCTCTGTCAGATACATGAAGTGACACTCATACATCTATAACACCATTCTCCTCATCCAAGTCATGTTTTCCACTACGGAGTTTTGATCATCTACTCATTTGTATATTTTGTGTCCATTACCCATTCCTTCATGTCCTGAATTTCTGGGCTTTCAAAGGGAACAATTAAGTGAAGAATAAAGCCCTATTAATAACTAAAAGAAAAAATCCATAGGAGACCTTTCCCAGGTATTATTTGTTCAGTTCTAAATTAGATCTGGAGCCTAACCTTCAGAAAAGAGATTTTAAGGGTGCAACTAACAATTCAGAATGAGAGGACTGTGCCACTTACAGATCAGTCAGAAGGAGACTTTCCCATGGGTAATCTGGTCTAATTCCCCTTGCAATGTGAGAATTTCTTCTTTCACATTGCTGTCATTTTTCATGAACTAACTCAGCTGCAATCCTTCAAACAATACACTTCTTGTGACAAGAAGTTCACTGTTTCAGAGGAAAGTCTGTTCTATTTTGTTTTGTCATAACTAGTCATTCTAAATCTAGAAAAGGGAACAGACAGCCCTCAGGCGATAAGAGTTTGTGTGCATTGTCAAAATTTCCGTATTTCCGTAGGTGGTTTCCCAAGATATTTTCTCCAGAAAGTTTTTCAACATGACCCCCTAGATTGCATAACTAATGACAAACACAGAATGCCCCAAAGCCTCTTGTATATAGAAAAGCAACTAGTTGAAGCTAGTCACCATCTTCTATATTTTGCATTCCAGAAACGTTGAGTCATTTGAAAAGGCAGAAGAAATTGAACCGTGAAAATTATATACCAGCAGCTCCATAGAATGTGTCAATATTCAGATTATCAATGAATCAGAGATGAATGCTTAAGTTTGCTTTGGAAAAAAGACTAAACAACACATAGAGGCTGAGTGTCAAACAATTTCATTAAAGAATCAAAATATGTGCAGAATAAGAATGACCACAAAAGATTATTTTTCCAGCTGTATTACACAGAATACAAGTTCTACAAGAGATTCTGAATCAAAAGTATTTCATGATTAAAATATGTAAAAAAACAAAATAAAAACTTCAGACTAAAGTACCCTCTAGAGGACTGTAGAAGACATTAGCTTATTACAGGATCTTGATTGAACAACAACAACAAAAAAAGAACTTATTTAACTTTGCTTAATTTAGTGTGTCTCAAATATATCTAACAGCAACTAAACTTTTTTAGCAACACCTAGCAAAATAATTGTACACCTCAAATATATGCCAAGAAATACTAACCTAGTTAATTTTTTTTTCATTTTAAAGACAATGGAAGAAAGACTCAGAAAAGTTTGCAAAATGTTCAAGTCAACAAAACTACTTAGTTGCAGAACCAGACTACAACTCAGGGTATCATGGCAGCTTACAAGTCTGGAACATTCTTCTGCTCTGCCTTCAGTGTCTCCAAATCCCTGGGGAAGGATAACATTGCAAACATAACCACAAATTTGTTTCTTGGCATTCTCCTTCATACTACCTGTAAGGAAAATTTATTACCTATCACAGTAGGTAATGGTTGATTACCATTAACCAGGTAATGGTTGATTCTTAACCAGATAGGCAGGGTGCTAAGGGAGATCAGGAATGGATGTTGATGGAATTTGTAGGGCAAGGAGAGGTATATTTTTAAAGCATAGTAAATGTTAAAGTATACTTTTTATTTAGAAAGAAATAATTCCTAATAATGTTTCATTTTTTAAAAATATTTATTTATTTATTTGAGAGAGAAAGAGGGAAAGAGCTCATCTGAGTGGGGGGAGGAGCAGAGGGAGAGGGAGAGAAAACCTCAAGCAGACTTCCTACTTAGTGGGGAGACCAAAGCGGGGCTTGATTCCAGGACCCTAAGATATGACCTGAGCTGAAATCAAGAGTTGGGTGCTTAACCCAGTGAGTCTCCCAGGTGCCCCAATGTTTCATATTTTAAATAAAAAAAAGAATATGACATTGTTGTTTACCTAAAGTACATATGGATTTTAAAAGTTTGCACAACACCAACAATAAGAATATATATAAAAGGGGGTGCCTGGGTGGCTCATTCGGTTAAGTGTTTACCTTCAGCTCAGGTCATGAACCCAGAGTTCTGGAATTGAGCCCCAGGTTAGGGTCTCTGCAGCTTGTTTCTCACTCTCCCTCTGCCCCCTACCCTCACTTGTGGTCTATCTCAAATAAATAAATAATCTTTTTTTAAATAATTTTTATAAAGGGAACATAATCTTGCCTTATATTAGGCTTTCTGGAGGAAATGACATTTAGTCCCACAATGAACAATTAGCAGTCAGCTAGTCAAGCCAAAGCAGGAGTGGTTGAAGTGTGTTCCAGGCAGAGACAGTAGTAAATTTTAAGGACCAGAGACATGGGGCAGCCCCGGTGGCCCAGCGGTTTAGCACCGCCTTCGGCCCAGGGCATGGTCCTGGAGACCTGGAATCAAGTCCCACGTCGGGCTCCCTGTGCGGAGCCTGCTTCTCCCTCTGCCTGTGTCTCTGATTCTCTCTCTCTCAAGAATAAATAAATAAAATTTTAAAAAAATAAGCACAAATAATAATTATACTAGAAGCATAAATAATAATAGAAACAAAAATGATACTAATAATGCAGTACTTTCTGTATCCCAGGTACTGTGCTAGAAACTACACGCCTTATCTCATAAGTGTATCCCATGAGTTAGATACTATTAATATCCTAATTTGACCGATCAGTAAACTAATCCTTAGAGAGATTAAGTAAATTGCCCCTGGCCAGATAGCGTGTGATCAAAATTAGAATTCAAATCCAGGTCTGTATGAGGTCCAAAACCTAACTTTTAACTCTGTATTTTCTGATATTTCTAGTTACCTGTTTTATGGCACTTATTATATACTTGGAACTGTGCCAGTCAATATATAAACATTACATTATCTAATCTTCAAACAAATCTATCAAAAGGTAACATTATCCATATTTTACAGATGAAGAAACCAAAGCACACAATATTTAGTTGCCAATGGTTATACTAATAGAAAGAAGCTGAAGATTCAGATCTAAATGTGTCTGATTCTAAATCTATGTGTTTAGCTACAATCTATACCATTAGAATATGATAACATCAATCAGTAGCTCCCTATTCCCCATGGAACTCCATGGTGCTGAGTCTTCAAAAGACAACCATTCATGGTTTCTAAGGTAGAGGTCCATTGCTTCAAGTGCTTATCCACTAACACCTTCTCAGAGATGGGTTGACAGTCACCTGAGAGCTGAGGGAATAGAGCTCCAGAATGACACTGGGATCAGCACAGCTGTGAAGATCTGGTATAGAATCCAGTAGGGAAATCTAGGGAATAGAGATCATGTGTGAAGCACAGGGATCTTTTTCTCTCTCTCTCCTCCTACAGTGTTTCAAGTCTCTGATTCCAAGAATATAGAAAGAATGGGGAATTATTATAAGAAAACAGCTGCAACATCAAGTTTCCTACTTCCTAACATCTCAGTTTACTTCAGACTCCAAGCCACAAAAGCCTCCCCAAGGTTAATCTTGTGGATTATAGTCACATTTCCTCTGTTCTGCCCAGAAGCAAGGGGATGGGCCTCATGAAACTAAATGCCCTTTACTCAGCTGCAAGATACAATCATAAAGATCAAATAAATCCAAATACAGTGTTTTCTAAATATATTTCATGGAGCATGTAAGACAATTAAGTGTTGGAAATGCTGCATAATGCCTCAAAGATAGGGTGACCTATAATTAATCACCCAAACTAGGCCACTTCTGAGTGCCAAAGGGGATGTTGTTAATAATTACACTGAGACAGCAAGCACATACGGGAAATGTCCTGGGTAAATTGAGACTTATGGTTAGTCTGCTGTTTAACCCAGAACTTTCCACATTAGTTTGGCCACAGAACATCTTTTCCCTCTTGCAACACCTGCAAACCTCATAAGAGACCATTATTCCACAGAATATACTTTAGGGAACACTAAAGTTACAGGTCTTAGGAGGTCTGCATGAAATGCAATAGACCAATGCTTTCCCACCATTTCTTGTCAATGCTCACCTTGGAAGGAAGTGTTAATATATTTGTAGTACAAAAAGGGAAATGAACAGGGCTCCTTGTAGCTAGAAAAGACTGGCCAAGGAAGTAGAATGTTTGAGGGGATTACTATCTCAGCACTCCTGTAATCCTCTGATACATACAGAAATTAGGCATATAGGTCATGAAGCTGTAAATAGACTAAAACATGCCCACAAATGACCTCTGTCTGTTTCTCTTCCTTGAAGATCAATTGCAGATGATTCAGTTAAAAGAAGGCAATGAAGGACTTAGAAAAAAATTTTGCCCTTTTAGCCTCCTGCCCTATTTTGTTGCTAAGGATTTGGTTCCATATCAAAAATCTTGAAAGTTATGGGAAATGCAACAAATCTCTTGACTGACTCAATCTATCCATCAAGACACTGAAAAAAAAAAAAAAAAACACTTCCATAGAAAAACAGAAACTGTATTAGGTATTTCAACATGAATTCTAACATAAGGAATTGAGTAAACAGGCAGTAAAAGATTGAAAAATCAAAAAAGGAGCACTGAGGCAACACAATGTCCAGCTTAGGCCTCAGATTTCTGAGGAGGGGGCATTGTCCAAATGATTTGGCACATCAAAGAGACACAATGAGGCTGGTTCTGGAGTTCTAAAAGAAGGTGGAGACTTGCTCTATTCACTTTCCTGACCAATTGACCAACTATGGATGATTCCAGTCACTCAGTTGTGGAGGCATTTGGAAGGCAGAAGATTCTGTATTTTCAGGTCCTGGATTTACTACCGACCTTAGCAGATAATCCCTACTGGAGACCCTTGCCACTAAATTGAAGTCTGGGCTCTCAAGTAGCTCTTGATAAGTTTGAGTTTAAACTTAGCACAAGGGGTGCCTGGGTGGTTCAGTCAGTTAAGTGTCTGCCTTCAGCTCAGGTCATGATCCTGGGGTCCTGGATCAAGCCCTGCATTGGGCTCCCTGCTCAGTGGGGAGTCTGCTTCTCCCTCTTGCTTCATCCCCTGTTTGTGTTCTCTCCCTCACCCTCTGTGTCAAATAAATAAATAAAATCTTTAAAAAATAATAAACTTGGGGATCCCTGGGTGGCACAGCGGTTTAGCACCTGCCTTTGGCCCAGGGCACAATCCTGGAGAACCGGGATTGAGTCCCACGTTGGGGTCCCGATGCATGGAGCCTGTTTCTCCCTCTGCCTATGTCTCTGCCTCTCTGTCTCTGTGTGACTAAAATAAATAAATAAATAAATAAATAAATAAATAAATAAATATAAACTTAGCACAATAACCCCACAGAAAAATCTTTGTAGAGGGATTCGATTTCAATGGGAATTTGAAGCACCAAAGCCTTATAAAGTTGCTTTGAAAATTTCAGTGAAGAAGAGGGAGGCAAAGGTGAAGGGGTGCTGAAGAGGGGAGCTTGAGAAGAAAAAAATGTAGGAAGTGTTTGCACATTTTCTATTTAGGAGATAAAAGAAGCCATTTAAAAATGTTTTAAGCAAAGAAACAGTGTTTAAAGGTTTGTCTCCTGCCATATGCTCCTATATTGTGTTATTCATTTCACAGTGAACATTTTACCAGTTCAGCTCTTCAGTTGAAAGTCAGAAGCCATAAATTTGATAGGCAGCCCTCCAAAATTCATTCCAGAGAAGGTCACACTCTGCTTAACCTTCCTGAAAGCCACTATGAAAGGTGGAAGAGTAAAAGAATCCCCTATACTCTGGCCAAGGAGGACACATCATAGTACTCCAGTGAGCCAGAAGAATACAGTGGGCCTCAAACTAAAGGTTAGGGCTTGAGATTATAAACTGATGAACACATTCAAAAGTAAAATGTTCAGGAGAGTAGTCTATTTTAAAGGTTAAGATCATAGGTATTGGGACATTATAGAGCAGGGGTTAAATCTTGGCTCATTCACTTCCTAGCTATTGACCTTGAACATGTTTCTTAACCTCACTGAACCTCACTATCAGAACTTTTACTTATAGACTAGTATAATCCACATGTTGGGAGTATCCACAGACATCTTTTTGCCCCTGTACCAACCAAGAAACAGGACTCAGAAATTCTTTGCATTCTATATAAAGAAGCCCTTTTGGCCAAATGTATATCATACTAAAGATTTCAGAGGCAAGTTGGAGTAGGCTCACAAAACAAAATATTTTTCCTCAAAAATCCTCATTTGTTAAATCTTTCCAGAGGGTCTCCTTTCCTGCACTCTCTTCTGTTATGCTTAGCCTCCCCAGCTTTAGTTTCTCCAGTCCAGCAACATTATTATTCTCTATCTTATTTTTAGGAGATTACATTACCTCTGTCTGGGGACTTCTAAACTCAAAAACATACTTAGCAAACCAAAGATCCTCTGGTTGTAAGTAGCCCTCCTCCTTAACAGGCAGAAAAAGATGATAACACTTTTTGTTGTCCTATATGGAATATTATTAATATTTTTGTGAAAAAATTAATGTAAAATATTTTTCGAAAAACACAAACTCCAAACTCAAATCCTGTTTCTTAAAGGAAGGTCCATTTTGTCTGGGCATATGTGTTCCCATTTTTCCTTGGATATTTGTAATGTAACAGTCCTCATGCAGTAAATTGGCCTACACTGTCAATGACCTATATTCTGGGGGAAAGGATGTCATTTTACATCTTTTGAAAGAAATAAAAACAAACATAACACTTACTGAGCTCTTACTTTGTGATCAGTGAAGTGCTACATACTATGGTTATTTAATCTGAAAGAAAATGCTATGAAGTTGTATTATTCTCCCATTTGGAATCTTGGTCTTGGAAATGTTAATTAATCCTAACTTTATCCCTTGGTTTGGGTAGAACACCACAAAACCCACCCCAGTCACAACGGCCCCACCACAACCAAATCTCTTAATCTAGAGGAAAAAAAGAAAAAAAAAAAAAACACTTTTTCCACACCATAGTATGTAGTCACTGTGTTTCAAAATATTTTGAAATCTAAAGACTTTAAAGATTTTTTTTAAAGTTATTTTATTTGATTTGATAAAGGAGGAAAGACTATCCATTGGAAGAAAGACAGTCTCTTCAATAAATGGTGCTGGGAAAATTGGACATCCACATGCAGAAGAATGAAACTAGACCACTCTCTTTCACCATACACAAAGATAAACTCAAAATGGATGAAAGATCTAAATGTGAGACAAGATTCCATCAAAATCCTAGAGGAGAACACAGGCAACACCCTTTTTGAACTCAGCCACAGTAACTTCTTGCAAGATACATCCACGAAGGCAAAAGAAACAAAAGCAAAAATGAACTATTGGGACTTCATCAAGATAAGAAGCTTTTGCACAGCAAAGGATACAGTCAACAAAACTAAAAGACAACCTACAGAATGGGAGAAGATATTTGCAAATGACCTATTAGATAAAGGGCTAGTTTCCAAGATCTATAAAGAACTTCTTAAACTCAACACCAAAGAAACAAATAATCCAATCATGAAATGGGCAAAAGACATGAACAGAAATCTCACAGAGGAAGACATAGACATGGCCAACATGCACATGAGAAAATGCCTGCATCACTTGCCATCAGGGAAATACAAATCAAAACCACAATGAGATACCACCTCACACCAGTGAGAATGGGGAAAATTAACAAGGCAGGAAACCACAAATGTTGGAGAGGATGTGGAGAAAAGGGAACCCTCTTACACTGTTGGTGGGAATGTGAACTGGTGCAGCCACTCTGGAAAACTGTGTGGAGGTTCCTCAAAGAGTTAAAAATAGACCTGCCCTACGACCCAGCAATTGCACTGTTGGGGATTTACCCCAAAGATTCAGATGCAACGAAACGCAGGGACACCTGCACCCCGATGTTTCTAGCAGCAATGTCCACAATAGCCAAACTGGAAGGAGCCTCGGTGTCCATCGAAAGATGAATGGATAAAGAAGATGTGGTTTATGTATACAATGGAATATTACTCAGCCATTAGAAACGACAAATACCCACCATTTGCTTCAACGTGGATGGAACTGGAGGGTATTATGCTGAGTGAAGTAAGTCAATCAGAGAAGGACAAACAGTGTATGTTCTCATTCATTTGGGGAATATAAATAATAGTGAAAGGGAATATAGGGGAAAGGAGAAGAAATGTGTGGGAAATATCAGAAAGGGAGACAGAACATAAAGACTCCTAACTCTGGGAAACGAACTAGGGGTGGTGGAAGGGGAGGAGGAAGGGGGGTGGGGGTGAGTGGGTGACAGGCACTGAGGGGGACACTTGACGGGATGAGCACTGGGCGTTATTCTGTATATTGGTAAATTGAACACCAATAAAAAATTAATTTATTAAAAAATAATAATAATAATAAATAAAGTTATTTTATTTGAGAGAGAGAGGGAGAGCTCAGAGGGAGAGTGAGAGGGAGAGTGTCGAGCAGAGAGCTCGACATGGAATTCGATCCCAAGACCCTGAGATCATGACCCTAGCCGAAGGCAAATGCTTCACTGACTGAGTTACTAAGGTGCTCTAGAAATCTAAAGACTTTATAAAGCTTTTATCCTTTGTCAATAACTTTGCTTTGTCATAGGCACTTGATCACAACTATTGGTTTCTTAAAAGTAAATAAAACATTCTTGCTATTCTTTTTTGCCTCCCCTAATCCTTATTTCTTTACATCTATGGAGAATAGAAGGGCTGAGTGCCTAAGCTCCTTCCTACCAGGAATGCACATCTATTAACAAAACCTATGTCTTGGGCAGCCCCGGTGGCTCAGCGGTTTGGCGCTGCCTGCAGCCTAGAGTGTTATCCTGGAGACCCGGGATCGAGTCCCACATCGGGCTCCCTGCATGGAGCCTGCTTTTCCCTCTGTCTGTGTCTCTGCCTCTCTCTCCCTCCCTCTCTCTCTCTCTCTCTCTCTCTCTCTCTCTGTGTCTATGAATAAATAAATAAAATCTTTAAAAAAAAAAACTATGTCTTTATCTCAGCCAGATTTCTCACCCTTCACCCCCTTTTCTCTCCAACTACTCCCTCAAGACAAGAAGTCCCAGGATCTCTAACCCTGAGCTATACCTGCTCAAGGACTTCTAATTCTCCATTTCTCTTTTATTTTAATTTTTAATTTATTTTTAAAGTAGGTTCCACACTGAGCATGGGACCCAATGTGGGGCTTGAACTCATGACTCCATGATCAAGACCTTAAACTGAAATCAAGAGTCAGATGTTCAACCAGTTGAGCCACCCAGGCACCCCACAACTTCTCTTTTTAAACCAGCATGTAGAAGGGGGCCTGGAGATGGTTGCTTTCATACTACCACTCAGATCATGTCTTCAGCACCAACATATCCCATCAGCTTGGGAGCATCCCTTTCACACAGCTTCAAGCAGAAGAAGCTATGGGCTTGAAGTGGGAAGGAGGGGGAAGTTGGATTTTGAAGAGGATGACTTTAAGGTGATTGTGAGACATTTGAGTAGAGATGCAAATCTAAGGCTCAGGTCACAAATCTGGGCTGAAGACCCAGAAATTGAGGTGGTACCCAAAGTCAAGAGAATAGATAAGGTTATACAAGGAGAACATGAAAGATAAAAGAGGGGAAAGGAAGGAAGTGGCAAAGAAGAAAAGGAAAGGAAAGGAAAGGAAAGGAAAGGAAAGGAAAGGAAAGGAAAGGAAAGGAAAGGAAAGGAAAGGAAAGGAAAGAAAGGAAAGGAAAGGAAAGGAAAGGAAAGGAAAGGAAAGGAAAGGAAAGGAAAGGAAAGGAAAGGAAAGGAAAGGAAAGGAAAGGAAAGGAAAGGAAAAGGAAGGGAAGGAAAGGAAACAGAACTCTGGGGATCCCTGGGTGGCGCAGCGGTTTGGCGCCTGCCTTTGGCCCAGGGCGCGATCCTGGAGACCCGGGATCGAATCCCACGTCGGGCTCCCGGTGCATGGAGCCTGCTTCTCCCTCTGCCTGTGTCTCTGCCTCTCTCTCTCTCTCTCTCTCTGTGACTATCATAAATAAATAAAAATTAAAAAAAAAAAAAAAAGAACTCTGGGGTCCGACTACATGACAGTGGCAGGGGCGAGAGGAGGAAGATATGCTAGGGAAGTGAACAGAGGACAGACTGCCCATGTATCTATCTCACTCAGTCCACAGTCCTGTCAGCTGTTGGCTGGGCAGCACTTGAAGCAAGTGTAAGAACTCATGCTAGATCTAAGAACTCCACTATCATCTTATGTACTACTGGCTGTTGTCTTACTTCTAAACATTAGTTTTCCCCAACCTTAAGGACTCTGAAGGACAACTTGTTTCTCATTCAGTATCAGAATGAATCACAGATTTTGGTTTAAATAGGGAGTAAATAAATCTAAACCTCCATAAGCTCAAGATACACAGATGCTGTCCTTTAATGCCTATCTCCTCCCGAATGATATTCCAGTCTTGAAGACAGTATCATCTCACTTTTCAGGAAGACAAAAGATACCACTGATATTTTTAACATGGCTTGAACTATTTTGTCCCTAGAATACTCCTGGGAGATATAAATAGCTGTCTACTTATATGTGGAATCTACAAAAAGCTAAACCCATAGATTCAGAGAGTAGAATGGTAGTTGCCAGGGGCTGGGTCGGGGATGGGAAGGTGGTCTGGAGAGATATTGGTTAAAGGGTTCAAACTTCTAGTTATAAGATGAATAGGTTCTGGGGATCTAATGTACAGTATGGTGGTTATAATTAATTTTTGAAAAAGAAGGGGTAATTATATGACACGATGGACATGGTGATAACCTAATGCTGATATTACAGTGGTACATTTTGCAATATATAACTGTTTCAAATCAACACATTATACACCTCAAACTTAGACAATGGTACATGTCAATTATATTTTAATAAAGCTAGGAAAAATAGCTGTGGCTTAAAAAGAAGTGGTTTCCCTATCAAACAAATTTGGAAACTGCTGAATGCTATGATGTAAGAGTCACAATGTATAGTAAAATAATGCTTCTGCCAAGTCTTGCAGTTTAAAAAACTTAGATTTAACTTTGCTTAAGTCAGAATTTGCCCAACTGTTTGATCCCAGAATCCTTTTTCCATGGAACACTTACTAACATCCAGTGGACCAAACTTCCACAGAGCACCTGTAGGTGTTTTATTAATCCAAAGAATCTTTTTTTAACACCAGCCACAAAATACATTTTACAACTGGGGAAACTGATCTGCCCTTAAAAATATTCTAATTTTTGTGGAAATCACTATATAGTATATGCCCCTTTAGTCATGTTGTTTCACACATTTCTGATATAGATTGTTTAGTTAAATTCTGCATTCCATTGATTATTCTAAAATTTGCATACATAAATGTTCACTCGTTTTGCCGTGAAGTTTCATGGATCTTGACAAATGCACAGTATCAAAACAAAACAAAACAAAACAAATGCACAGTATCATGTATTCACCATTAACAGCATCATACAGAACAGTTCACTACCCTAAAATATCCTCTAGGCTGCACCTATTCAACTCTCACCTTTTCCCTCTGATCCCCTAGCAACCACTGATATTTTTACTCCATAGTTTTACCTTTTCTAGAATGTCATATAATTGCTTATGCAGTATATAGCTCTTTTCAGACTAGCTATCTCATTTAGCAATATGCATTCAAATTTTATCCATCTCTTTTCGTGGCTTAATAGCTCATTTATTTTTACTGCAGAATAATATTCCACTCTATTGATGTACCACCGGTGTTTTTTAATAAATTAACTCCAGTATGCATTTTTTAAATATTTAATTTTTTTTCAGCTACTAAAGGACATCTTGTTTGCTTCCAGGTGTCTCTGCATGTGATTATGAATAAAACTGCTATAAAATTTATGTGTGGGTTTTGGGGGAGGCGTAAGCTTTCAAATCAGTTTGTTAAATACCTAGGAACATGATTGGTAGATCACATGGGAAGAAAGGGGTAGGGGAAAAAACAGCGCTGACTTAAGCAACTTTGGAAACAAGTAGAGTATGTAACACTAAAGGCAAAAGAATAAAGCATTGTACTCTAGTTGATGATGTTCTTTTACATGGGGGTACAGGCTAACAATCCTGATACCACTATACGTTTACTTAAATTGAACAATTAAATAAATAGCAGATGGTGGGAGACAGGTTTCTCTTTGTTGGAGTGGATAAACAACAGGAGTAGGCTAGAATGATTTATATGTGTGGCAATGGATTCCTGCTAGATACATCAGTATAAATTCACATTTAACTTTTATAGATACAGATGGTTACATACAGAAATACTTATATATGTATATATATACATTAATGGATATATGATTATAAGATATGAATATACACACATATATTTCTTTGCTCTACTAGCTGAAAAGACCTAAAAGACATGACAATTCAGAAATCTAAAAGAAACTACTAGGTAGCAATAAGAACATCTTATATCCAGATCTTGGTTTCTAATACCAATTTCCAATGAAAGGACCAGGCTCTTTGGAGAAATTACTCATTCTAGGGCTCAGAGAGGGAAAATAGAAGATGAGCTTAGAGGGTCTTATAATGCCAAAAAGTAAGGAAGTGCTAAAACATAAAAGCCCCACAATGATGGGGGTATGTCAAACGGAGACAGGAAAGAGCTCCCAAGGGCCAAAGTTGTAAAAATATGAGCAATAAAATAAATACAATAATATTGGATTAAAACCCAAAGTATAAAAGAAGTATCCATGGCATGTCTAGGTTGCACAGTCAATTGAGTGTCCAACTCTTGGTTTAGGCTCAGGGTGTGATCTTGAGGTCACGGGATTGAGCCTAAGTCAGGCTCTGCACTCAGCACTGAGTCTGCTTAAGATTATCTCTCCCTCTCATTGCTCCTCCCACTTGTGTGCTCTCTCTCTCTCTCTCTCTAAAATAGATAAATCTGGGCAGCCTCGGTGGTTCATTGGTTTAGCACCACCTTCGGCCCAGGGTGTGATCCTGGAGACCCAGGATCGAGTTCCGCATTGGGCTCCCTGCATGAAGCCTGCTTCTCCCTCTGCCTGTGTCTCTGCCTCTTTCTCTCTCTGTGTCTCTCATGAATAAATAAATAAAATCTTTAAAAAATAAAATAAAATAGATAAATCTTAAAAAATTTTTAAATTAAAAATATAAAAGAAGTATTCATGAGTCTATACTATTGTAAACAAATGATTGAATAAATAAATAAATGTGGGAAAATAGATCAATCTCTCATGCAGAAGAATTCCAAATAATTTATGTAGATACTCTGCTTTCAAGGAGGTGGAGTATGACTCTATTCCTTAAGTGTGGGCTATATATAGTGACTTCCTTCCAAAGAATAAAATATAGAAAGAGAGAAAAAGAGTAATTTTGCAGTACAGTCACTTGATAAACACGACCTCAGCCAACTGGTCAAGGTCAAGAGCAATAGGACAAGTTATGTTGATAATACACACCCTTGATATAATGTGATGAAAATGGCACATAACTTCTTTGGTCTTCCTCACCAAGAACCCAGAACCTCAATCTTATCATGAAAAGAAATATCCGCAGTTGAGGGAAATTCTACCTGACCAGCATTCCTCAAACTGTCAAGGTCATCAAAAATAAAGAAAGTCTGAGAAATTGTCACAGCCAGAGAAGTCTAAGGAGACATGACTACTAAATGTCATGTGGTATCCTGGTTGAGTTCCTGAAACAGAAGAAGGACATTAGGTAAAAACTAAGGAAATCTAAATGAAGTACAGACTTTAGTTAATAGTAATGTGTGTGAGGGGCACCTGGGTGGCTCAGGGTTAAGCATTCAACTCTTGATTTCAGCTCAGGTCATTCATGATCTCAGGGTCATGATATTTAGCCCTGCATCAGGCTCCATGCTGGGCATGGGCCTGCTTAAGATTCTCTCTCTCTAAAAATAATAATAATAATAATTAATAATATGTGTGATATATGGGGACTCTCTGTAGTATCTTCACATTTTATTGCAAGTATCAAACTGTTGTAAATTTTTTAAAAGTTTATTTTTTAAAAAGTATAATGATGGGATGCCTGGGTGGCTCAGTGGTTAAGTATCTCCCTTCGGTTCAGGATGTGATCCTGGAGTCCCAGGATCGAGTCCCACATTGGGCTCCTTGCAGGTAGCCTGCTTCCTCCCTCTGCCTATGTCTCTGCCTTGCTCTCTGTCTCTCATGAATAAATAAAGTTTTTTTAAAAAGTAGAATGATGGGGCATCTGGGTGGCTCAGTGGTTCAGTGTCTGCCTTTGGCTTGGGTCATGATTCCAGGATCCTGGGATAGAGTCCTGCATTGAGCTCCCCACAGGGAGCCTGCTTCTCTCTCTGCCTATGTCTCTGCTTCTGTGTGTCTCCCATAAAAAAAATAAATAAAATATTTTTTAAAGTAGAATTATGGAGGTAGTATTAACATTATTTGTTGATGACGTTGTACATATGGAGACTCCAGAGAAAATTGCTATATACTTTAAAAGAATTGATCAAGATGGCTAGATAAAAATAATATATAAAACAGTATTCCTATAAGTAACAACCAGTTACATTTATAATGGAAGAAAGATACCTTTTTCAATAAGTATAAAAAGATAACTTTGGGGCGCCTGAGTGGCTCAGTCAGTTGAATGTCTGCCTTTAGCTCAGGTCATGATCAGGGTCCTGAGATCGAGTGTCATGATGGGCTCTGCTCAGCCAGGAGCCTGCTTCTCCCTCTCCCACTGCCTGCCACTCACCCTGCTTGTGTTTTCCCTCTCTCTCTCTGTCAAATAAATAAATAAAATTTAAAATAAATAAACAAATAAACAGATAACTTAGAAATAAATTTAACAGGGCTGCTGCCCGTGCACCACACTGCTGGTTATGGGCTGCATGCTCGTCCTGCACTTGGGCTATGGGTGAGGAGCAGTAGGCCCCAGAATGCTTCCCCAGCTCTGCTACTTAAACTGGTACACTTTGCACTAGAAATGTTAGAAGATTGTGGTAGAGTAGAAGGACCCTAGACTCACCTTGTCCCATGAATACAACTACATAGCTATCAAATCATCCTAAATACTCCAGAAGTTGACCTGAAGACTAGCAGAACAAACTTTACAACTAAAGGTAGAAAGAGGCCACATTGTAGAAGGTAGGAAGTGCAGAGGTGCAATTTGGGAGAGAAAAGATTGTGGCTACTGAAGTGCAAAGGGAGCCACAGTTGTGAAGAAGGGGGAGAGACAGACAAGAATAGAGGGGAGCACATGCAGAAAATGAATCCTCAAACCAACTGGCATGGAAAGCGAGATGGGCCAAATTCTGTGAGTTCTTGCAACCAGTAGGGCTTAGAGCCTGGAATTTTTATTTTATTTTATTTTTAAAGGTTTTATTTATTCAGAGAGAGACAGAGAGAGAGAGAGAGAGGCAGAGACACAGGCAGAGGGAGAAGTAGGCTCCCTGCAAGGAGCCCAACGTGGGATTTGATCCCAGGACTCCAGGATCATGTCCTTAGCCAAAGGCAGACACTAGACCACTAAGCCACCCAGGCGTCCCTAGAGCCTGGAATTTTAAAGGTCAGAAGGCATGGCTGTAATAAAGTCTGGGGGGCACTATGCTGCCCTTCGAGAGAAGGCTGGCAAATGACCCAGGATCATACAGCATGGAAACAAAAATCTGAAGAGTGCATGAGACACACAGTAGGGAGGTTATCTCTGCATGTCACAGCACATCCCAGAGAGACAGTATTCATGGAGAAACCCCTCTAGGAATAAAGGAATTGGTCAGCAACATTTCCTTCCCATTTCCTAACATAAGCACAAAACCACCTATGGGAACCAGCACAGCACCAAAACTCACTACCTAACTTGCTTACACAAAGCTCCACCCTCCCATGCTCCAGTGGAACCACCTCACTCAGTCATGCATTCCCTCAGTCACAGTACAGTGGGCTCCTGCCCCCCAAAGACCAGTCCATACCTCTACTCACATAATGTCATACCATGTGGGAGTTTTGCAGCATCTCAGTTGCAGCAGTCATGGTGACAGGTCTTATTTCATAAGCAGACATAGTTAAAACATGCCACATTAAGGCCAGGGACCAAACACTGCCCAAAATAGGCAAAGAGAGCCTCTGCAGACAACTTTCCTGAAGGATAAAGTGGCCAGGACACAACATCAGAGTACATACAACACACATTGGAGACACTTCCTGAAGCACCAAGCCCTGGGAAACAGGGGACTCTACATGGCAGAGCACTATAGGACCTCTTCTTCATAAGACCATTACTCTCAAGAACAGGAGACATAGCTAAATTTCCTAACACAGATGCAAAAACTTAGACAAAATGAGAAGACAGAGAAATTTATTCCAAATGAAAGAACAGGACAAGTCCACAGCCAGAGATTTAAGTCAAACAGATAAAAGTAACATGCCTAATAGAGAATTTAAGGTAATGATCATAAATAAAGATACTCAATAGATTAGAGAAAAGAATGGAACACATGAGTGAGACTCTTAACACAGATAAAGAATAACATAGCAAGATAAAAGGCTCAATAAACAAAATGAGAAATATGCTTGATGGAATGAACAGCAGGATGGAAGAAGCAGAGGAACAAATTAATGACCTAGAAGACAGAGTAACAGAAAACTATCAAACTGAACAAAAGAGAGAATAAAGAATTATGCAAAATGAGAATAGACTTAAGGAACTCAATGACTATCAAACATAATAACATTTGTATTATAGGAGTCCCAGAAGAGAGACAAAAGGGGACAGAAAATTCATTTGAAGAAATATTAGCTAAAAACTTTCCTAATCTGGGGAAGGAAACAAATATCCAGATCTAGGCAGGACAGAGAACTCCTATCCAAATCAACAAAAGCAGATCCCCACAAAGACATTTTGTAATTAAACTGGTGATAAGGTGATAAAGTATTTTTTTAAGATTTTATTTATTTATTCATGAGAGACACAGAGAGAGAGAGAGAGGCAGAGACACAGGCAGAGGGAGAAGCAGGCTCCATGCAGGAAGCCCGATGCAGGACTCCAGGATCACACCCTGAGGCAAAGGCAGGTGCTAAACCACTGAGGAACCCAGGGATCCCAAAGAAAGTATTTTTAAAGCAGTAAGATAAAAGAAAACAGTAACTTGAAAGGGAAAACCTATAAGGCTGGGGGGGGGGGGCAAAAAAAAATTTAAAGACTTATTTGAGACATAAAGAGAGTGAGCCAGCACAAGTAAGGGGGAGGGCAGAGGGAGAGGGAGAAGCAGACTCCTGGCTGAGCATGGAGTCTGACGCAGGGCCCGATCCTAGGACCCTGAGATCATGACCAGAGCTGAAGGCAGACACTTTATGAACTGAGCCATGCAGGCACCCTAGCAAAAATTTTGCAAGCCAAAATATATTTTTTATATATTTATTTATATATATATAAAATCTGTAGCCAAGAATACTCTATCAAGCAAGGCTATCATTCAGAATAGGAGAGATAAAGAGTTTCCCAGACAAACAAAAACTAAAGGAGCTCATGACCTCCAAACTAGCCTTCCAAAAAATTTTAAAGGGGACTCTGAGTGGAAAGGACAGACCAAAAGTGACAGTATAAAGGTAGGAAACACAAAAGCAGTTAAAATGAACATTTCTGGGGATCCCTGGGTGGCGCAGCGGTTTGGCGCCTGCCTTTGGCCCAGGGCGCGATCCTGGAGACCTGGGATCGAATCCCACGTCGGGCTCCCGGTGCATGGAGCCTGCTTCTCCCTCTGCCTGTGTCTCTGCCTCTCTCTCTCTCTCTCTGTGACTATCATGAATAAATAAATAAAATCTTTAAAAAAAAATGAACATTTCTGTAAAAAATAAGTCAAGGAACTCACAAAATAAAGGATGTGAAATATAAGAACATATACCTAAAATGTTGAGAGGAGAGGAGTAAAGAAAGGGTTCAAATTTAAATGACCATCACTTTAATATACAATGCTATATGCAGAACAGGTTATATACAAACCTAATGGTAACCATATATCAAAAACCACTAATAAATATGCAAAGAATAAAGAGAAAGAAATCCAAATACATCACTAAAGGAAATCAGGAAAACATGGGAGAAAGAAAAAATCAGAGAAAACCTTCAGAAACAACCACAAAACAAATAATGATAATAAATATATATCAATATTATTTTGAATGTAAATGGACTAAGCTCTCCAATCAAAAACAAAGGGTGTTGGAATGGATTAAAAACAAGACCCATCTACATGCTACCTACAAGAGACTCATTTTAGACCTAAAGACACCTGCAGAATTAAAGTGAAGGGATGGAGAAATATCTATCATGCAAATAGAGGTCAAGAGAAAGCCAGAATAGCAATACTAATATCAGAAAAAATAGACTTTAAAACAAAAACTGTAAGAGACAAAGAAGGACACTATTATAATAACAAAGGACACAACACAACATGAAGATGCAACAATTGTAAATATTTATGCATCTAACATAGAAGCACTCAAATATATAAAATAGTTAATAACAAACATAAAAGAACTCATTGTACTAGACCCAAAGACAGTCGTAGGAGACTTTAACACCCCACTTACATCAATGGACAGATCATCTAAACAGAAAATCAACAAGGAAAAAAATCGCTTTGAATGACATACTGGAACAGATGGATTTCAAAGACATATTCAGAACATTTCATCCTGAAACAACAGAATACACATCCTTTTCAAGTACACACAGACCATTCTCTGGAACAGATCTCCTATTAGCCCACAAAATAAGCCTCGACAAATTCAAAAAGATGGAAACCATGCATCTTTTCTGACAACAATGCTATGAAACTAGAAGTCAACCACAAGGAAAACATCTGGAAAGGCCACAGATACATGGAGGTTAAATAACATGCTACTACACAATAATTGTGTCAACCAGGAAATCAAAGAAGAAATTTAAAAGTACATGGAAACAAATGAAAATGAATACACAACAGTCCAAAATCTTTGGGATTCAGTAAAAGCAGTTCTAAGAAGGAGGTTTTATAGTAATATAGGCCTACCTCAAAAAGAAGAAAAATTTCAAATGAACAGCTTAATCTTACACCTAAAGGAGCTAGAAAAAAGAACAAACAAAATTCAAACCCAGCAAAAGGAAATAAATAATAAAAATTAGAGCAGAAATAAATGATATAGAAACTAAAAAATAAAAATAAAAACAAAAATAGAACTGATCACTGAAACTAGCAGCTCACTCTTTGAAAAAAAAAAAGATAAACTTAATTAACTTCGAGCCAGACTTATCAAAAACAAGAGAAAGGACTCAAATGAATCACAAATGAGAGAGGAGAAATAACAATCCACACCTCAGAAATACAAATAACTATAAGAGAATATTATGAAAAACTACATGCCAACAAATTGGACAAACTGGAAGAAGTGGATAAATTCCTAGAAACATAAACTAACAAAACTGAAACAGGGAGAAATAGAAAATTTGAACAGATTGATAACCAACAAAGAAATCAAATCAGTTATCAAAAAACTCCCCAAAAGTGAAAGTCCAAGGCCAGATGGCTTCATAGATGAATTCTACCAAACATTTACAGAAGAGTTGATACCTATTCTTCTCAAACTATTACAAAAGTAGAAGAGGAAGGAAAACTTCCAAATTCATTCTATGAGGCCAGCATGACACTGATACCAAAACCAGGTAAAAACTCCACTAAAAAATAAAATTACGAACCAATATCCCTGATGAACATAGATGCAAACATCCTCAACAAAATATTAGCAAACCAAATCCAAAAATACATTAAAAAAATATTTCACCACAATGAAGTGGGATTTATTTCTGGGTTCCAGGGTGGTTCAATATTCACAAATCAATCAATGAGATACATCACATCAATAAGAGAAACCCTATGATCATTTCACTAGATGCATAAAAAGCATTTAACAGAGTACAACATCGGGCAGCCCGGGTGGCTCAGTGGTTTAGCGCCGCCTTCAGCCCAGGGCCTGAGCCTAGAGACACAGGATCGAGTCCCACGTCGGGCTCTCTGCATGGGGCCTGCTTCTCCCTCTGCCTGTGTCTCTGCCTCTCTCTCTGTCTCTCTGTGTCTCTCATGAATAAATAAATAAAATCTTTAAAAAAAAAACAAAAAGTACAACATCCATTCATGATAAAAAATCCTCAATAACGTAGGTTCAGAGGGAACATATCTCAACATAATAAAAGCCATATATAAAAACCCCACAGCTAACATCAATCTTAATGGGAAAAAGATCTCCATAAGGTCAGGAACAACACAAGGCTGTCCATTCTCACTACTTTTATTCAACATAGTACTGAAAGTCCTAGCCTCAGCAATCAGACAACAAAAAGAAATAAAAGGCATCCAAAGCAGCAAGGAAAAAGGCAAACTTTCACTATTTGCAGATGACATAATACTTTATATAAAAAACCTGATGGAATCCACCAAAAATATTGCTAGAACTGATACACAAATTCAGTAAAGTTGCAGGATACAAAATCAATCAATGTACAGAAATCTGTTAAATTTCTATACACCATTAATGAAGCAGCAGAAGGAGAAAGCAAAGAATTAATCCCATCTACAACTGCACCAAAAACCATAAGATACCTAGGAATAAACCTAATCAAAGAGGCAAAAAAAATCTGTGCTTCCAAAACTATACAACACTGATGAAAGAAATGGAAGATGACACAAAGAAATGGAAAGACATTCTATGCTCATGGACTGGAAGAACAAATATTGTTTTACTATATTGTATACTACCCAAAGCAATAATGCAATTCCTATAAAATTACCACCAGCATTTTATATGAGGGAGAAAAATCTTAAAATTTGCATGGAACCACAAAATTCCCCAAATAGCCAAAGCAGCCTTGAAAAAGAAAAGCAGAGCAGCCGGGGTGGCTCAGCAGTTCAGCGCACCCTTCAGCCCAGGGTGTGATCCTGGAGACCAGGGAACGAGTCCCACGTCAGACTCCCTGCATGGAGCCTGCTTCTCCTTCTGCCTGTGTCTCTGCCTCTCTCTCTCTGTGTCTCTCATGAATAAATAAATTAAAATCTTAAAAAAAAAAAAAAAGAAAGAAAGAAAAAGAAAAGCAAAGCTGGAGGCATCACAATTCCAGACTTCAAGTTATAAACCTGTAGTGAGAAAGAGAAAGAGAAAGAAGAGAGAGAGAAATCAAGAAATAGACTCTTAACTCTAGATAGCAAACTGATGGCTACCAGAGGGAAGGTAGTTGCGGATGTGGATTAAGGAGTGCACTTGTCATGATGAGCATAGAACAATGCATGGAATTGTCAGAACACTGTATTGCACACTTGAAACACATATGTATGTTAACCAGCTGGAATGAAAAACTTAAAAAAACAATAAAATAAAATATTGAAAAAAGAAATTTAACAGGAAACATGCAACATCTATTTGAACACAATTTTGTAATGCTACTGGAAATCACAATATATTACCTGACAAAGTGGAAAGACATCCTTTTTTTTTTTTGACAGAAAAACGCAATCTTGTATAGTTTACAATTCTCCTCTAATTATTCTGTAATTATGAGGTGATCTCAATAAAAAAAAAGAACATCAATATGATTAAAGTGGGGAATAAAGCAAGCTAATTCCAAAATATACAGGGAAAAACAAAGATGTAAGAAGAACCAGGAACTTTCTGAAAAAGAAGATTAATGAGAGGGGACTGCTGTCCTGACTGGATCTTAAAGCATATTATTAGGCTACATAATTAAACAGAGGTACTGGTGTACGACTAGTAGTGGTACATGATTAGTTTTAGCTCAATGGAAATAAAAGAGAGTCCAAAAATAAACTCAACTACACATTCACACACATACATACTAATCTTGTCTGAATGTTTTGTCCCCCCAAAATTAATGTTGAAATCCTAATGCTCAATGTGATGATACTCTGACGTGGGGACTTTGAGAGATGCTTAGGCCATAAGGACAGAGCCCACATGATTGGGATCAGTGTCCTTATGAAAGAGACCCCACAGAGCTCTTAGCCCCTTTCACCATGGGAGGATATGAGAAGTCTGCAATCTGGAACAGAGCCCTCACTTGACCATCCTCATACACTGATCTTGGACTTCTAGCCTTCAGAACTATGAGAAAGAAATTTTTTAAAAGATTTTATTTATTTATTCATAAGAACACACAGAGAGGATTGAGAGAGAGAGGCAGAGACACAGGCAGAGGGAGAAGCAGGCTCCATGCAGGGAGCCCAATGTGGGACTCGATCCCGGGTCTCCAGGATCAGGACCTGGGCTGAAGGCGGCGCTAAACCGCTGTGCTACCCGGGCTGCCCGAGAAATAAATTTCTGTTATTTACAAGCCACTCACTGTGTGGTCTTTTTGTTATAGCAGCCTGAACAGACTAAGATACACACACAAATTAAATATATGGTAAATGTGGAACATGTCATTTCACATTGGGAGAAAATAGTTTGTTCAACAAATTGTGATGCAATTATTGGGTAAATTTCTGAAAAAGATTATAAACTTGAAAAATTACTTTTCTATATTCCATAATTCACATACAAGTTCACTACTGAAATTCCCTTTATCTATGACTAGCAATGCCCACTTTTCCTTCAAAAGGAAAAGCACCCCGTCCCCTTTTCCTTTCTTCCTCTTGCTGAGCAGCTGCGATAAATCTAGGTAGGCGTCCATGATATAGAGGAGTGGAACCATGGTGCCCTGTAGTGAGATGTTAGAGGTGAAGGAGAGTAAAGAGGATATCTGTGAAGTCAGAGTAACCTAGTATGTGGCGTCAGAACTCAAATAGAGTGAGAAAATGAGATCCACAAAGGTGTGTGTGTGGGGGGGGGGGGGGGGGGTGTAGTATGAGATGTCAGAGACTCATTAGGGTAAATAGAATGCCCATCCTAGGACCTGTCCTGACCTCAGCAGTCAGTGCCTAAGTGGGATCAGGAAGGCATCTGTGCAGGGAATCAGCTCAGTATCCAAATAGGAGGCTGGCCTGGTATATAGAGTCATAGCCTGAGTGGGGAAAGGAAGAAATTCACAATGTGGCAGGCTGGCATGGAAAGTCAAAAGCCAAGCAAGACAAGGAACATATCCATGCATGAGGTGGGGCTGCCCTATGTAGCAGTCATGGGCTGAGTGGAGTAAGGAAAGTATTTGCACATTGGAGTCCAATGAGAAGAGCTGGAAAATAATGAGTACATATATCTCTTACATATTGGCTTCTAAATTCCATTTTCCACTGATAGGAATAGGGACTTCTTGGAGAAATAGTTAATTTTATAGCTAGGGCAGGAATAGTACAAGATGGGCCCAGAATATTTGTACAAAAGCATGGAATTGCTCAAAGAATGATGGGGACAAGGCAAAATGACAGAGAAGCTAGTTTAAAAGATTCCCATTATCTAACACATCTGGAACATTAACACCAAATAATAATAGTGATAGACTATAATTCAGTAAATAAAATAAGAAACCACTAATTTGTCAGATACAAATAAGTCTAAAGTTTGATGAGGAATAGAACATTTACATCCTTTAAAATACTTAATAATTACAAGGTAGGAGGAGAGTAACTTTACAGGGAAAAGCTTGTTAGCAACCACATTAATGAAGTTACCAAAGTGAACATCATCAATAATGGGACACATTGAAATCATGCACTACGTGATAAAATGCAATGAGATAAACACTGCATTGTTTCTGTGATGTTTCTGTCAAAGATGTACGACATGAATCCAATCATGAGGAAACACTGGGTGAGCCAAAATTGAAGAGATTTCTACAGAATAACTGGCTTCTGGTTTTGGCATCCAGGTAATACTGGCCTGAGAGAATGAGTTGGGAAATGTTTCTTCCTCATCTACATTTAGAATGAGTTTGTGGAGAACCGACATGAATTCTTGTTTAAATATTTGGTATAATTAACCAGGGAGGCCATCTGGGCCTAGGCTGTTGTGTGGAGAAGTTTAAAAGTTACTGATTCTATTTATTTTCTTTATTATTCAGATCTTCTATTTCTTCTTGAGTCAATTTTGGTCATTTGTGTCTTTCTAGAAATTTGTCCATTTCATCTAAGTTTTCTAATTTGTGGCATGATATTTCCTTACAATAATTTTTATTTCTCTAAAATTAGTAGTAATTTCTCCTTTTCATTCCTAATTTTAGTAATATGAATCTTCTCTCTCCCTTTTATTAATATAGCTAAAGGTTTGTCAATATATTGGCAGCCATGTTTTGGTTTATTGATTATCTGTTTTTCTATTCTCTATTTCATTTATTTGCTCTTGTTTTTATTATATACTATCTTCTGCTTATTTTGGGTTGAGTTTGTTCTCCTTTTCTAGTGTCTTATGTTACTTTATAGATTTTTTTCTTCTTTTTTAATATATGAATTTATAGCTATAAATTTCCTGCTAAATACTGTTTTGGTTGGATCCCATAAGTTAGGTATGTTGTGTTTCTGCTTTCATTCTTGTCAATGTATTTTCTACTTTCCTTTGTGATTCCTTCTTTGACTCACTGAGTATTTAGGAGTATGTTATTTAATTTCTACATATTTGTCTATTTCTAAATATTTATTTTTTATTATTTTCTAATTTCATTACATTATATTCAGAGAACATACTTCAAATGATTTAGATCCTTTTAAATTTGTTTAGTTTTATGTCGTAGCATATGGTGTATCCTGGATAATGTTCCATGTACTCTTAAGAATGTGTATGCTGCTGCAGTTGGATAAATTGTTCTATAGATGTGCTAGGTCTAGCAGGTTTATATTATGTTCAAGTTCTCTGTTTCCTAGTTGATCTTCTGCTTACTTGTTCTATCATTGAAAGTGAATTATTGGGGCACCTGTGTGGCTCAGTCGGTTGTATCTTCCTTTGGCTCAGGTCATGATCTCACGGTCCTGTGATCCAGCCCCACATCAGGCTCTGTGCTCAGCAAGGAGTCCGCTTCTGCCTCTCCCCATTCCCCAACCCCCCCCACTTGTCCTCTCTCTCTCTCTCTCTCTAATAAATAAAATCTCTTTCTAAAAAGTGGGTTAAGGTTTATTATGATTAAGTTGTCTATTTCTCTAATTCTTTTTTTTAAGATTTTATTTATTTATTCATGAGAGACACAGAGAGAGGCAGAGACATAGGCAGAGAGAGAAGCAGGCTCCATGCAGGGAGCCCGATGTGGGACTCGATTCCGGGACTCCAGGATCACATCCTGGGCCGAAGGCAGACGTTCAACCCCTGAGCCACCCAGGCATCCCTATTTCTCTAATTCTATTCAGGTTTTTTCTTCATGAATTTTTAGACAGTCTTGTTACATGAATGTGTAATTGTTATATCTTCCTGATAGAATCACTCTTTTATCATTATAAAATGTCTCAATCCCTAGTGACTTTTTGGGTGATGTTTATGTGGTATATATTTTTCAGTCATTTTACTTAAAACTCTATATCTTTAAATCTAAAATCAGTCTCCTGTTTATAGTAGATAGTTGGATCTTTTTTAAAATCCAGTCTCAAGGATGCCTGGGTGGCTCAGCGGTTGGGCGCCTGCCTTCGGCTCAGGTTGTGATCCCAGGATCCGGGATCAATTCCCACATCGGGCTCCCTGCAAGGAGCCTGCTTCTCCCTCTGCCTACGTCTCTGCCCCTCTGTGTGTGTGTGTCTCTCGTGAATAAATAAATAAATCTTAAAAAAAAAATCCTGTCTCAAAATGTGTGCTTTTTGAATAGCATAGCTAATTCACAGTTTTATTGTTATTAATATGACTGGTTTTACAACTGTCATTTTACTTTTTGCTTTTCCTATGATTCATATTATTTTCTCATTCCTTTCCTCTTTATTGTCTTCATTTGTAAGTGAATATTTTTTTAGTGTAGTATTTCAATTACGTTAATAATTGTTCACTATTTTTAAAATTTATTTTCTTGGTTACAATAGGACTTTCAGTATATATCTTAACTGCTCAGATCTACTTCAAATTTATACCAACTTAAGGACAGTGAGATAGGGAAACGTTACTCCCACGTAGTTCTATCCTCTTCTGCCTTTTTGTATGTTTGCTCATCAGCAAAATCTGCATTTTTTTTTTTTTAAATCTGCATTTTTTTTTGACAGCATCCATAAACCAACTTTTCCAGTCTCTTTTCCAAAAATAGTCAGCCCCTTTAGGGAGAGCTACTGAACTCTCTGTTCGTATGACTCTTCCTAATTGAAGCTCTCAGTACTGCTCCAGAGATGGGGGCAGAAACCTTCACTCTTGCAGTATCACCCCTTATAAGCAAGACGCTGGACTGGAGGGCAGGAAGGGGAGGGGCATCTCTAGTCTTCTTGCTTTGTCCCTTCCAGCATAGGACCTCAGCCCTACATGGAAGCTGGAGTGAAGTTTACTGGAGTCCAGTATTCTCAGCTTGCTGTGCCTGGGAATGGGAGCTAGGTGGACGGAGGGAGCCTCAAATGTCCCTTGCCAGGAACAGAGCTTCTGCAACCCAGAACTGGGAAGGACAAGTAATGCTGGTGTCCAACCTCTCCTGGGGAGAAATCATAGTCATAAACTGGGATATGGATTTTTTTGTGGTACATACAGCCTGAGCAATCTAATAAGAACTGATGCTGGCAAGCAGGAGTGGATATATCATTAATAAGGCACAGTGAAGAATAAATTATGGGACTCCTTCTTCAAAACACATTAAGAAATTGAAATTGGTGACAGTAGATCACTAAATAATCATGTTTTAGGCCCTTCCAAGCCCCCAAACATAGGGACCCATGTAATTGCACAGGTCATATATTCATGAAGCCATGTTCACTCATTTTTACCCCAGAGTAGGATCTGGCAACTCCTGCTATGAAAGGTGTCATTTAAAGGTTATTAAAGGGGACGCCTGGGTGGCTCAGTGGATGAGCATCTGCCTTTGGCTCAGGGCATGATCCTGGGGTCCTGGGATGGAGTCCCACATCAGGCTCCTTGCGGGGAGCCTGCTTTTCCCTCTCTCTGCCTCTCTCTCTGTGTCTCTCATGAATAAATAAATCTTTTAAAAACAATAAAGGTGATTGAAGGTGTTTCTGGGAGGTCCTAGGGGAGAGGCTTCTAAGTGAAGGCACAGGGCAGCCCTAGGTGGCAGAAGTCAGATGGAAGAGAGGGGGAATGTGATTTAGGGTATTGTCTGTATACCAAGCACCAGGGAAATATTTGATATCTTATAATCTATCATAATGCAAAAAAAAAAAAAAAAGACTTTAAAAATTCAATTTCAGAAAATTTGGACTCACATTATTGAAAGGTTAATAAACCTACACAGCTAGCAGGCCAGGAGTTCCAGGGGTCCTTCTGCAAGACCTTTTGTCCTTTTGTCCAGATTTGTTGTCACTTTGTTGTCATATCCAGTTTATTAGGGCAATTCTGGTAGGGACTCCTAGGTTTATGGGAGGAATTCCAGAAATCTTTTGATTGGTATAGCTTATTATGCATGTTCTCAAGAGGGGAATTAAAATACTAGTTCCCCTAGACCCACTCATGTGGTTGATTGCCATTTATTTCCTGGTCTAGCCTTGACCTTTTTCCTCTACATTCCTCCTTCCTCCCCAACACCTCTCAACATATCAAAAACATCTTTAGCAAGCTGGTTTGAGAGTAATTTGCTAATTATATTATATATTACCATGGGATTTTTAATTTTTATCAAAGATAGAATTCTACTTAGGGAAGTGGTGCATTACAAGTGACAGTAGAGGATGGTATTCTGGTCTACACCTCAGTTTTAGCTCTTTTCCCTCTTTTAAATGATCACTACCAATAATAGTCAAAGCTGTGGTTACCCTGCTCATGTGCTTATCTCTCCATTATATTATTTTAATCCTTTTCATTCTAAAATGCTCCTATATATCAGTGCTTTTCAAACTGAGTATGCAGATGAATCACCAGGGATGTTCTTAAAATGCAGACTGCTAATTGAGTAGATTTGGGAGAGGTCTGAGATTTTGCATTTCTAATAAACTCCCAGGAAATCCCTACTCTATTGGTCTGTGGACCACAGAGAAGAGAAACACCCTGAACAATATTAAACAGAAATTGGTTTTTTTTAAAATATTTTATTTATTTATTCATTCATGAGAAACAGAGAGAGAGAGAGAGGCAGAGACACAGGCAGAGGGAGAAGCAGGCTCCATGCAGTGAGCCTGACATGAGACTCAATCCCAGGTCTCCAGGATCAGGCCCTGGACTGAAGGCAGCACTAAACCGCTGAGCCACCTGGGCTGCCCCAGAAATTGGTTTAAACTAAAACCAGGCTCTTGATTGTAATCTAGAAGTCATTATTCCCGAAGTTTTATTTTATTTTTTTTTTAAGATTTTATTTATTTATTCATGAAAGACACACAGAGAGAGAGAGAGAGAGGCAGAGACACAGGCAGAGGGAGAAGCAGGCTCCATGCAGGGAGCCTGACGCAGGATCACATCCCGGGCTGAAGGCAGCACTAAACCGCTGAGCCCCGGGCTGCCCCTATTCCCGAAGTTTTAAAGCAACTCTCTATACTTAGGATGTCACATTCTCTCCCAGGAGTCAATAGTCAATTAGTCTGAAAGGTGGATGTACTTTTAAAAGGCTTCTTAGTAATTTCAAAGGCTTCTGCCTTTTGGTCCCTGAACTTAAGAAAAACAAAAACAAAAAAAATCACATCATCAGAAAGTAGGAGATGCTGCCTGCCAACTAGTATAGGAGTAAAAACTCCCAAGCTTTTACTGCTTATTTGTGACATCTGAATTTTTCAAATATGATTTCTTTACTCATTTCATTATTTTCAGCCTCCTACGCATTGTATTTCTTCCATCTTTTTCATGAAATGTAAAGCACGTTTATTTTTATTTTTTTTAATTTTATTTATTTTTTCATGATAGTCACACACACACAGAGAGAGAGGCAGAGACATAGGCAGAGGGAGAAGCAGGCTCCATATAGGGAGCCTGACGTGGGATTCGATACTGGGTCTCCAGGATCGCGCCCTGGGCCAAAGGCGGGCGCTAAACCACTGCGCCACCCAGGGATCCCGTAAAGCACGTTTAGACTATGAATGTGTCGAAAACTTCTTGCTTCTTATTAATCCTCTCTTCAGGTTACTTTTAAAGCCAAACAACTGGGCAGCCCAGGTGGCTCAGTGGTTTAGCGCCACCTTTAGCCCCGGGCGTGATTCTGGAGACCTGGGATCCAGTCCCACATTGGGTTCCCTGCATGGGGCCTGCTTCCCTCTCTGCCTGTGTCTCTGCCTCTCTCTCTCTCTCTCTCTCTCTCTCTGTGTCTCTCATGAATAAATAAATAAAATCTTTAATAAAAATAAAAATAAAGCCAAACAACTTTACTTATGGTGAATACATTCATCCCAAGTACAGTTTAAAAAAAAAATTAGAATCTCATCTTCTAAGATTCAACAATATTTCTGGCTTAGTGCAAGTTATAAAATCACATTGTTCTATTAATACATCAGTGAATAGAACCAAACCCAACCCTTGACGTCTCTATGTGTAGCACTCTGACCATGTGTTTATGAGGAAAAAATCCTATTAATAGGATCCAGAAAATGTACTACTAGTTGAGGGTCTGAGTATTCTAAAGCCTATTTAAATACAACAATGCTTTTAAAATAAGATTTATTCAATATTTGAGGAAAAGCTTCAGTTTAATAAGACTCATATTTAACATCTGGCCATAAGACTGAAAGTTACTGAGTCAACAGAATGTGTCTTGATGAGAAAAGACTTCTTTTTTTGTATGAAAGATCTGAAATTAAAAAAGAGCTCCATTATTAAGAAATAGTCATTAATAACACAAACTATTTCGACTCAGATTAGTACCTCAGAGAAATAGATTTTTTAAAAGCATTCAAAAATAAAAAATAAAAAAGCACTCAGCAGAGAAATAAAGTGAAATATTTCATACATATTCAAATTTCTCTATCTTTAAAAGAGCTGGTATTAAGATATTTTTCACCAAGTCACAATTTCTCCTTAAAGCCCACCAATCCGTAGTGACTTTCATCTTCCGTTATTCTATAATATCTGTACAACTCAAATAGGAATCCTCTAAAAACAGCTCACAGTGCAGGTTATATTTTTTATGGATTCTATCTCCCCCAACTAGAGTATGAGCTCTTAGAGGGCAGGCACTATCTTTTTCAATTTTTGCGATTTTTCCTGTGATACACTAGTAATATATTTCAGTCTACATCCAGTCTAAGCCACTCTTTTCTTCCTCCCAATCCTGCTTTCCTCTTGTAACTCTTTCCTTATATTGTTCCCTAATCTAGAAGTAAATAGTGTTTCATATTCTAAAGCATTTGTTGTTCCTATATTTCAGAAAACGTAAATCCACCTCCAAATTTAGCTTTATAGGGTTAATTTTTTTAACTACTGTATTTTCTGAAGACATCAAAATCCATTCAACATCAATTGTACACCTACAGTTTACAGAAAAAATTATAAAACATAGGTCCATCAGTTCTAAATGCAGAACATTTTTTGTTAGCTACTATCTCAAACTAAACACTGTTATACAACTTACCGTTTTCAGTAAAGCCCTTTGCTTATACAAAAGCAGGCAAGTTATTACCAAAACAAATATTGAGACAAAAGCAAATGGTATCAAGAAAAATACTAAGGTTTCCTTCCATATGTCACCTAGGATTAAAAATCACAAAAAAGGGGGAAGGGTTAGATGTTTACAATTATTTTTGAAACTGAATTTGTTTATAAATAAACCAGTAACTGGTAAAGAGCTGACCTAAAACTTGGTAACTTCTGCCATATTTGCTAGTGCATAGATACCATAGTTGTTTGCCTATAGCATTCCTTTCATTTGTGTACTTTGTATATAAAACAATTACCTTACTAAACTGTAACATCTCTCTTCATTTCACTTAGAAAAACAACTCCCCAAAGCTCAATTCTTATTTTCTGATATGATTTTATTTCAAATTTGACCTTGTGAAATTTCATAACAAAATGATGAAATATTAGTTAAGTGATTAAAGAAATAGGTCTTGTGTATCTCTTAACTCTTACTAAGTCAAAGGTTTATATTGTATCACATAAAGCTATATAGTGAGCAAGAGCTGGTGACAGGTAGCAGAATACATGATCAGAAAATTTGACACTTTGGTGTGGGGATTATTTTGAGCTGAGGGCAATCGAAACCCAGCAAACTCAAGAAAAATGTTTACCTTTCCCTTAATTACATAAAAGAATTTAGATTTGGGGACCTGGTCTGAGAGAACTATTACCAGAGACAACTTTTAATGACCTATCTGTACGGCAGGGCAAACATCTAATTACAATAGTAGCTCCCCCACCCCCGACATACACACATTCTCATCCATGGTTTCAGTTATGCGTGGTCAACTATAGTCCAGAAGCAGATGATTCTCCTTCTGATGTACCATCAGAAGATCAATAGTAGCCTAATGCTATGTCATAATGCCTACATCATTCACCTCACTTTATCTCATCACTTAGGCATTTTATCATCTCACATCATCACAAAAAGAAGAGTGAGTATAAGGTATTTCAAAAGACCACATTCACATAGCTTTTATCACAGTTGTTATAACTGTTCTATTTGTTAGTTATTGCTATTAATTTCTTACTGTGCCTACTTATAAATTAAACTTTACCATAGACGATATAGGAAAAAACAATTTACATAGGGTTTTAGGCAACCACTGGGAGTTTTAGAACTTATCCCCTGTAGATAAGAGGGGGGACTACTGTACCAAACATCTCTTCTTATTGTTCTGTGAATTAATCTTTCTCCCCCTTTGAAGTCCCAGGCCCCAATCCTACTCCTTAGCTCATGATGGAATATAAGCCTCAACTGCTCTACTTGCCCTTAGGTCTCATATTTCCATGGGGCCCCTGTACCTATGAAATTAATTTTGTTTAATTGTTAATCTGTCTTATGTTATTTTAATTAGTAGAGCAGCCAAAGAATCTAGAAGAGTAAAAGGAACATTTTTCCTCCACAACAGTGGTGTATTCAGCAGGATAAACTTTAACTGACCAGTAAGAATTCTTATGTCAGTCTCCTGGATCTCTGCCTACAGTCTCATGAAAGCAAGAGTGGTGAGAGTCCTTTTCTTTTTCTAAATTTATTTTTTTTAAGATTTTATTTATTTATTCATGAGAGACACAGAGAGAGAGGCAGAGACATAAGCAGAGGGAGAAGCAGGCTCCCTGCAGAGAACAACTGATATGGGACTCGATCCCAGGATCCTGGAATCATGACCTGAGCCAAAGGCAGATGCTTAACCACTGAGCCACTCAGGTGCCCCCTCTTTTTCTAAATTTAGATTAGCAGGAGAAAATATTTATGGAACAAGGTCCTTAGGTATAGTACATCTGGTAAAGATTTGATATTAGTACTTTTGGTTTCTATTGATCCTTTTCCTCTGTTTCCCTTTGTCCCTTTCTAGAACTTGAGAGCTTGGCTTTATGGCCAGTGAGGATATTCTGCCAACCAAAGAGTGTATGTACCAGTATGCATTTGGTAGACAGCTGTGACAGGCTGTGGATCTGAGCTGACTGGAATTAGGCCTAGGTCCACCTTAAAAACCAGAACTTAGGCTAAACTAGGTCTAGAGTGAGGTTTCTTTGTTTGACTCTGGCAGCTGTCAGGGGAATTTTGTCATAAGGGGTCTCAGCCCATGAGGGCCCTTTTGTCATTTCAACCTTCATGGTCTCATTGTGATAATAAAGGTCTCTGTTTTCTTAGGCTGGATCTTGTGAGGGCTGCATCTTTTGCACTCTCCTTTGGGGTACCTTACTGGTTTGAGTCACTTTTGAGATTAATAGATCCTACTTATCAATGGCCAGACAATGGATATTTTGAATTGGACTTCTAGATTGAAATATTTTTAGAGAGCACTCATCCTATTGACACCTGTGGAAAAACTCAATTAAAAATGGGACATAAAAAAATATAATGGCTAGCCTTAGGGATTCCCTTAACAAGATTAAGGAACAAAAATTAGAAAAAAAATTAAAAGTCTACATCTAGTGTAAATTCCCCTTTTCAAAATCTGGCTCCATTTGCCTAGTTCAGCTTCTCTTTTCTTATAACATATACAGAGAACACTCTTGCCTGATCTCCAGGACCAGGGTATATGGGTTACTTGTGTAAATGCTGAAAGATAGGAAGGGATTTTAGCAGAAGCACCCAAGAAGGGTGGTGGGGGTCCCTTTGCTATTCCTTATAATTCCCCCTACTTTCCAGGGATTTTTAATCAGGCTCTACCAGCTTCAGGTCTTTCCATACAATTTCCTTTCCAGGTATATTCTGGACCCTCATTACAAAGAATTCATGTCTCATGGACAGCAGCAAATCTTTTAAATTATAAAGCCCCTTTATCGCCACTTTCAGAAGATCATACCAATTTAGAGAGGAGTTGGAAAGATCAGTGGTCATTCAACCTGTCACTCACAAGGACCTTATTAGATGCTAAGGGGTATTCTTCCTACCCGTAGGTATATTGCAGTAAAAGACAAATCATGGGGCGCCTAGGTGGCTTAGTCAGTTGGGTATCTGCCTTCAGCTCAGGTCGTGATCTCAGGGTCCTGGGATCCTGCCCCAAATCAGGCTCTCTGCTCAGTGGGGAGTCTGCCTCTCCTCCTTCTGCCTCTTCCTCCACTTATGCACTTGCTCTCTCTCTTTCTCAAATAAATAAATCTTTTTAAAAAATTAAAAATAAGCGGTAAATCCTATGGCTCCCTGAGAAAACTGCCCCCCTCCAGAAGAAACAGATCAGAATTTCTCCTAGGCCTTCCTACAAATGATCAGCTGAAGGCCAATGTTCAGGGGCTGATAGAAGCAACAGGAGATGCTTCCCTCCAACCCCACAACAAAGGTGAATTGTTCCAAGTTTAAATAGTACACTCAGAAAGGCCTTTGCTTGAAAGCTTTATACAGACTTTACAAACGCCTTCTGCAAATTCTTCAACATCAACTCAAATGCCCTCACATCTGTCCTTAAAGGAGAGTTCCCGTATGGGCCCCTCCCAAAGTTCATGAGACTCTGAGGGATTTTCTGGTAAACTGCTACTACGTTATTCCCTTAAACAGCCAAGGGAAATGAAAACTAAAATTAATTAAAAACCTTGCCAAATACTGGAGCCTGCAAAGGGCATCCTGGGAAAACTGGCAGAAGCCAGCAAAGGGTGAGAATTCTTTACCAGAGTTAGCTCTCACAAATCTGTCCATAGTGCTCAATCAAGAGAGGAAAATGAAATTTCACATTGTCTCTTCCTTTCCAAATCCAGACCCATTGGTTATTGATCCTTTTTCTCCCGGAGATGGCTATATGCCTTCTTGCTTGTCTTGTTTTGTTTCCAAGAACCAAGCTTGGACTCCTGCCTGCTTGGGACATGCAGGTGGTTGATTCTTTCTTTTGGCTATCTTTGGGAGTGACTCTGGATCTTGGGAAGGTAGTAACCTTTGCATCCTCTTTGGGGCCCCTCTTATACTCAAGTGGGGGTTGTTAAGTACTGCCAGAAATACTGTTTGTCCTAGATGAAAACTGACAAGATATTCTAAAGAATTTTTTAGTAGATCAGAAGTTGGTCAGAAATTGAAAGCTGATATACAGAGCCTGAAAGAAATTTTTTTTAGGCCTCTTTCCCTAAGCTAAAATGAAATAATGCACCCAGAAAGAAAAACCTTCTGAAGCCTTTGTAAAAGGATTTACTAAACATTCCAAAGATCTCTGATATAAAAAAGACTGAAGATAAGGTACTTGAATGGGTGGACCAACCTATGATGTCACTTAGGCTACAATCCAATTCTTTGATAAGTTGAGAATAACTGTCTTTTCCTTACAAATCTTTACAAAACTAGAAATGCAGCTGTAGAGGTAGTTTAAAGTTCACTTATTCCTTCTTATCACTCTCCAAATTTCCTCTATTTCTAAAGGCTTGAAAGTATTGTAAAAATTCTGGCTTTAGGAAACCAAAGTCCTGTTAGAGGGACATGCATTCTTTCCCTGTGCCTTTGAGATGTAATTGTTAACTTTTATCTAGGTCATCTCTTTAAAGTACAAAATTCAGGGAGAAGTAATTCTTATCAGAAGAACACAAAAAGGGTAAGGTCATTTGAAACTTAGATGAATGCTTCTCACAAATATTAATTTGTATTATTGTACTTGACTCAATGGCAGTGATTTTTTAAATAGAAGCTAGAAGTTCTCTGTTTATGTCTGTCTGTATGCTTATGTGTGTTTATTTTTTTGAAGATTTATTTATTTTAAGGGGAGAGAGCCTGCACTCACAAGTGGGGGGAGGGGTAGAAGGAGAAGGAGAAGCAGACTTCCTGCTGAATGTGGAGCTCTACCAGGGTTTGATCCCAGGCCCCTGAGCTCATGACCTGCACAGGTCAGATGCTTAACTGACTGAGCCACCCAGGTGCCTCTGTTTATATGTGTTTATATATATGTATTGTATGGTATTTGTCTGCCTTTGAATAGTGCTGCCAAAATTACTTTGTAAAAGAATTCTATTTAATTGACATAAAGAAAATTAAACATTTATATAAACTGAAGTCTCAGAAATATAATAGAAACTAACCCAAATGAATTTCAGGTTTACATGAACTGGGAAAATACTTGGTATTAAATTTGTTGGTTTAATTAAAACAGGCATGTCTTTAGAGTTACAAGGATTAAACATAATACTTTTATTCTACCAAGGCTTATTAAACCTCAAAAGAGTTTATGTTATCTCTTACAAAATTTTTCAGCAAGAAAAAATAGCTTGGGATGATGTCTGACTTTGTTTAATGTCTCATCAAGTTTTTGTGAGTAATCAAAAAATAAGTTTTTGTGAGTAATCTAAACATAATGATTGAGAACAAGTGAATTAGATATTTATGAAATAAGAGGTTTTAGGTGAAATTTTTAGTTTCCCTAAATCTTTTTGGTAATCTAAAACCTTAAAGTTTTGCTAAGTTAAATGACCATAATATAGTCATAAAGATCATTTTTAAATAAGATAAAATGCTAAAACATTAATTACTGAACATAGGCTTATCTACTTCTTTCTTCCTTTTGTTAAAAAAAAAAAGACAATAGGCTCAAAGTAGAGTCACTTGTGCTAAGCCCTGCACCAGCAAACTAAGACTTAATCTATAACTTAATTGCAATTTTAGCATTCTGTCAGGGACATGACCTTTATCCATTCAGTCTGGCACTACCTGATCAGCACTAGTAAGGTAAGTGATTGGTAAACCCTTGACCCCTTTCATTCCATAAAGGAAGGTGACCTTGCCTAAAATAATCCATGATTTTCCCCATTCTGCCTATAAAAGTCTTCCATTTCATACAGCCCCTCAGAGCTCCTTCCTATTTGCTAAGTGGGATGCTGCTCAATTTATAAATCTTACATAAAGCCAATTAGATCTTCAAATTTACACAGTTGAATTTTTATTTAAAACACTATTACATGGCAGCCCAGGTGGCTCAGTGGTTTAGCACCGCCTTCAGCCCAGGGTGTGATCCTGGAGACCCAGGATCAAGTCCCATATCGGGCTTCCTGCATGAAGCCTGCTTCTCCCTCTGCCTGTGTCTCTGCCTCTCTCTGTGTGTGTCTCATGAATAAATAAATAAAATCTTAAAAAAAAAAAAAAACACTATTACAGGGGGATCCCTGGGTGGCTCAGCGGTTTAGCGCCCACCTTCCACCCAGGGCATGATCCTGGAATCCCGGGATCGAGTCCCACATCAGACTCCCTGCATGGAGCCTGCTTCTCCTTCTGCCTGTGTCTCTGCCTCTCTCTCTGTGTCTCTCATGAATAAATAAATAAAAATCTTTTAAAAATTAATTAAAAAAACATACTATTACAAAGAAACTAAGATACTTGAGTCTGTTGATAAACATGTCTTGTGTCATACTGAAAGACTATATTGGGAAGAAACATGTTTCTAGAAATTATGAAATGTATTCATAAAGTTTCCAATCTAAAGAATACTGGCATAACAGTTTACAATTGCTTACTTCTTAGTTTCACTATAAATTAAGATTTCTAAAGGTTAATTATTCTAATTAATTAATGTAATTAAAGCTTCTAGAGGGGCACCTGCATGGATCAGTGGTTGAGCATTTGCCTTTGGCTCAAGTCATGATCCTGGGGTCCTGGGATCGAGTCCCGCATCAGGCTCCCTGCAGGGTGCCTGCTTCTCCCTCTGTCTATGTCTTTGCCTTTCTCTCTGTGTTATCGCATTAATAAATAAAATCTTTAAATAAAAAATAGAGCTGCTAGAAATAATAAGGAAAATATCTCTGTATATAAGGAAAGTACAATATATATTTTTGGTAAGAGAGGTTATGAGGAATGGAGATGTATTTTTTGTTTAGGAAAAAGAAAGTAGTTTTATCCTAAAGTGAAACTGGTTGTTTCAGAAGAAGAAAGAAGAAAATATAGAAGAAAATAAAATAAAGAAGAAAATTGGGAAGAAAGAAAGAGAAAAAGAATCCTACATTTTGTGCTCAAGTTAGCTAAAATAGAATTAATTTATTATAAGAGTTATAAAATGAAGCTTTAAAATCAGTAATGTACTTACATAAAACTGGAACTTAATTTTCTTTTATCTGTTAAAAGGACAAAATTTTCTTGGACTATTGGTCTTCTATTGATAAGAGATTGTCAAAGGTTTTTCCTTAACTTTTAAGTAGTCTGCCTAGAAAGTAAAGATTTTCTGTTTTATCAAAGTAATTTCCTGAGCTTCATGTCTGGTCTTTGACAGTTAAGAAAACTGAATCTCCTCAATACTGAAAGAGCAAAGTTTTACTAATAACCATGTAACCTTCTGTACTTGCCTTTGAAATCTTTTGTCACTTTGGTCAAATAAATAAATATTGTTTCATAGTGACATGTGATCCTTTTTTAGTCATGTCCAAACTTTTTTATATTTTTGACAAATTTCCTATAATCAAATTCCAAATGAAGTCCTTTTGACTTAGAACTTGGGTATTTTCTAGAGAGTCCCTGGAACATCTCAAAAGTTATGTTCTCTCTCCTTACAAAAAGTGAGATACCAAACTAATTAGGCTAGTTTGCTATGTTAAATTACATGGGAAGCATTGTCAAATAAGTGATGCTAAAGCTTCTTAGATTATATTTGTGTGGATATATTAGTAATATAAGTGTTTCAAAATTATGTGAAATTCCTAGAAATGTGGCATGTTTGGTATAATGATTGTTAGACATAATTCCAGTTACTGTCTTAAAATGTCTTAAAACCAAATTTCCTTGTCACTTCCATTGAAATGAATTTTCATCAGATCTTTAATAATAAGTATTTTTTAAAACTTTTTTTATTTACAGTTATTGTTTTACCCATACACTTTTGAAAAAGTGTTCAAAAGTATTTGAAAAGTACTATATCTTCAAAAAGATTTAAGGAAAGCACTTTTGACTTTAAGATCATAAAATTGAACAGAGTAAGAATTTCCAGAACTACTGAAAACCCTGGATTAAAGCAGAATGAGAATTAATCACATGGCATTCAGTGAAACTGATGAGGGTAATTATAATTTCTAAAATATTTTGTTTGAAACTTTGCTTTTTTTTTTTTTAATGGTTTCTTTTTCCAGATTTAAGGAAACTTTTTTCTCTTAAGTACCTACATCTTAGAGCAACTTGGTAAAGTGCATCTTTGTGAAGATGGAACAACTTTCCTCCCTACCTGATCCCTCCAGAATTTGGAGTGAGTATTCTTATTTCATGGCAATATTTGTTTAATAAGAAGCTGTTCTCCTTGTTAACAGGACACAACTGAAAAATTGGTTATATTACTAGGGCTTTGACTGGAATGTCATATTTGAGAGACATCTACATAGACTCAACCAGATATCACCAGTCTTCAGGAATTAAGGTGGGCTTTATGGGGGCAATAATTAAGCCCTTGGAAAAAAATCAGCCTGGTGCCTTCTTGTGAGGTCACTTCCTGGCAGGATCGGGAATGTGAGAAAATCTGAGGAACCTCAAGAAGAGAGAAATTCACCCAAATCTATAGGTAGTGTAAGCCAAGTCTAATGACAAGAATTCAGCTTGGCTTCTTAGCCTTCAAAGGCTTTTAAAAATCCAATCTGAGATTCCCTATGAAAAGTTCCAGCAAAGCAGATTTAGGAGCCTATATCATCATCAATCACTATTCTTGTTGCACTTATGTAAATAATCAGGTCAAGTTTATTGAAACTAGATTTTGCAAACACATTTGTCTTACTATGGTTCTCTTTATAAACTGGAGTTGACTATGGAAAGGAAACTGTTTTAGTAATACACCTTTGTGGATATCAAATTATTGTACTGTTAATTACCTCTGAGGTTTTCTTTTCTATGTATAAAATGGGCTATATACTGAACTCTTCTAGTTTCCTTCCATATATGGCTACAACCCTCCAAACTAAGATTTCCAAAGTTCTTCCACTCTTCTGACATGGAATCAATGAGAAGTAAAAAATCCCCTTTCTGGAAGCCATGCAAGCTAAAGCTAAACAACTTCATATAAACTTCAAAGAAATCACCACAACAGCTCATTTATAGACAATCTTTGTGCCTATAACAGTGTGGGCTACTGAGAAAGATCACTAGAGACATTCAAACTGCAAACTAGGAAAATCTATCAGACTGCCACTTCCTGCTCTTGGTCCATCTAAAGATGAGTTAAACAGTACATCTAGAAAACTTCTTGACTGGTTGGTTGCCTTCAGAAGTCAGGGTCCTGGGATCAAGCCCCACATCCCAACAGTCTCCCTGCTCAGTGGGGAGTCTGGGGCTCCCTCTGCCTCTCCCTCCCCCCTGTTCTCTCAAATAAATAAATAAAATCTTAAAAAACAAAGAAGTCAGAAACTGAAATCATAATCTGCCCCTATTACTAACCATTTTTGTTTGTTTCCACAGAAGTGCCTCTTCTTAAATACCTGATTGCTTGCATTATAGACCTAACTTCTGGAGCCTGCCCACATCACCAACTCTTAAAGTGAGACACAACTGCTTAATTAAACTGTCTCTGGGCTGAGAAACTTCTTAGGAAAGTTTCAAAGGCAAGACTGAAAAGGAGCAGAATACATGAACCAAAATGTGCCACTTTGGCATGTGGATTATTTTGAGCTGAAGACATTCAAGACCCAGCAGTCTTTAGAAAAAAAATTTACCTCTCTCTTAACTACCTAAAGAATTTAGATAGTGGGCCTGAGTCAGAGAGTCACTTTGGTCTATTACCAAAGAAACATTCATCTCAATGAACCATCTTCATGGTAGGGCAAATATCTAATTACGAAACAGCTGCTCTTCTTATTGTCCTGTGAGTTCTATTCCCCTTTGAAACTCCAGGCCCCTATCCCATTCCTTAGTTCATGATGGCATATAGTAAGCAGTGACTGCTCTACTTACCCTTGAGTCTCATACTCTTACAGGTTGCTGTACACAAAATTAGTTTTGCTTCTGTTGGTCTGTCTTGTGTCAAGTTAATTATTAGACCAGCCAAAGAACCTAGAAGGGTAGAAGAAAAATATTTCCTCCCCTACACTGGTCTTTATAAAAGTCCCTGTGTGACAAAGATAAACTCAAAATGGATGAAAGATCTAAATGTGAGACAAGATTCCATCAAAATCCTAGAGGAGAACACAGGCAACACCCTTTTTGAACTCAGACACAGTAACTTCTTGCAAGATACATCCACGAAGGCAAAAGAAACAAAAGCAAAAATGAACTATTGGGACTTCATCAAGATAAGAAGCTTTTGCACAGCAAAGGATACAGTCAACAAAACTAAAAGACAACCCACAGAATGGGAGAAGATATTTGCAAATGACATATCAGATAAAGGGCTAGTTTCCAAGATCTATAAAGAACTTCTTAAACTCAACACCAAATAAACAAACGATCCAATCATGAAACGGGCAAAAGACTTGAAGAAAAATCTCACAGAGGAAGACATAGACGTGGCCAACATGCACATGAGAAAATGCTCTGCATCACTTGCCATCAGGGAAATACAAATCAAAACCACAATGAGATACCACGTCACACCAGTGAGAATGGGGAAAATTAACAAGGCAGGAAACCACAAATGTTGGAGAGGATGCGGAGCAAAGGGAACCCTCTTGCACTGTTGGTGGGAATGTGAACTGGTGCAGCCACTCTGGAAAACTGTGTGGAGGTTCCTCAAAGAGTTAAAAATAGACCTGCCCTACGACCCAGCAATTGCACTGTTGGGGATTTACCCCAAAGATACAGATGCAATGAAACGCAGGGACACCTGCACCCCGATGTTTCTAGCAGCAATGTCCACAATAGCCAAACTGTGGCTATTGATGGAGCCTCGGTGTCCATCGAAAGATGAATGGATAAAGAAGATGTGGGGATCCCTGGGTGGCGCAGCGGTTTGGCGCCTGCCTTTGGCCCAGGGCGTGATCCTGGAGACCCGGGATCGAATCCCACATCAGGCTCCTGGTGCATGGAGCCTGCTTCTCCCTCTGCCTGTATCTCTGCCTCTCTCTCTCTCTCTCTCTGTGTGACTATCATAAATAAATAAAAATTTATAAAAAAAAAAAAGAAGATGTGGTTTAGGTATACAATGGAATATTACTCAGCCATTAGAAACGACAAATACCCACCATTTGCTTTGACGTGGATGGAACTGGAGGGTATTATGCTGAGTGAAGTAAGTCAATCGGAGAAGGACAAACATTATATGTTCTCATTCATTTGGGGAATATAAATAATAGTGAAAGGGAATATAAGGGAAGAGAAGAAATGTGTGGGAAATATCAGAAAGGGAGACAGAACATAAAGACTCCTAACTCTGGGAAACAAACTAGGGGTGGTGGAAGGGGAGGAGGGCGGGGGGGTGGGGATGAGTGGGTGACGGGCACTGAGGGGGGCACTTGATGGGATTAGCACTGGGTGTTATTCTGTATGTTGGTAAATTGAACACCAATAAGAAATAAATGTATTAAAAAAATTTAAAAAATCATTTGAAAAAAAAATTACTTAAGGAAAAATTTTTTTAAAAAAGTCCCTGTGTGAATAATGGAGCTAGTCTTTATTTATTTATTTTTTAAAGATTTTGTTTATTCATGAGAGATACACAGAGAGGCTGAGACACAGGCAGAGGGAAAAGCAGAAGCAGGCTCTCTGCAAGGAGCTTGATGTGGGACTCCATCCCAAAACCCTGGGATCAGCCCATGAGCCGAAGGCAGATGCTCAACCACTAAGCCACCCAGGTGTCCCAATGGAGTTGGTCTTTAAAGGTCATTTTTTTTTTTAAGATTGTATTTATTTATTTATGAGAGACAGAGAGAGAGAGAGAGAGAGGCAGAGACACAGGCAGAGGGAGAAGCAGGCTCCATACAGGGAGCCTGATGTGGGACTCGATCCCGGGTCTCCAAGATCAGGCCCTGGACTGAAGGGGGCACTAAACCGCTGAGCCACCCAGGCTGCCCTAAAGGTCTTTTTTTTTTTTTTTTTTAAGATTTTATTTATTTATTTGACACAGAGAGAGGGAGCAAGAGGCCCACTAGCAGTGGGGGTAGCAGGCTCCCTGCTAAACAAGGAGCTTGATACAGGGCTTCATCCCAGGACCCCAGGATCATGACATGAGCAGAAGGCAGACACTTAACCAACTGAGCCACCCAGGTTCCCGTAAAAGTCATGTTTTTAAAGTTGTCTAACATTTTAGAGACTAAATGAGATGAGGTTGTTTTTCTTTTCTTTCAGCATAAAGCATTAATGGTTCTTTTGCATTGCAAGAAATGAGCAATCATTAGACAAATTTAAAAAGTAGACAAGCCTTGTCCTTCCAAAACCAGTATCTTCCATTCATTTTGAAGGACTACAGAGCATCTTGAATCCGAGGTCCATTACCTACACTCAAACCTACCCTCAAATCCACCTTTTTCTTTGTCCTGTTCCCTTAGGATTTTTTCTTTTCTTTTCTTTTTTTTTTAAGATTTTATTTATTTATTCATGACAGAGAGAGAGAGAGGCAGAGACACAGGCAGAGGGAGAAGCAGGCTCCACGCAGGGAGCCCAATGTGGGACTCGATCCCGGGACTCCAGTATCACACCCCGGCTTGCAGGCAGCACTAAACCGCTGAACCACCGGGGCTGCCCAGGATCTTATTTTCTACTAAAAAATTAACAAATTCAAAAAAAAATAAATAAATAAAAAATAAAAAAATAAAAAATTAACAAATTCATATGTTCAGCTAAGATATGCAAGGATATAATCCAGAGAAATGACTAATACTGTAAGCTTTCTGGCATACAAAATTAACAGTGGGAAAGCAGGCTTCTTTCTGGAGGTTCAAGTTGCTTTCCCTACATGCAGAGTCAATCCTAAAGAAGATCTATTTTCATTTCCATAAAAAAGTATTGTCCTATATTTCTATTGCTTGAAACATCAATAAGGAAATCTCCTAAAGAGCTAAGAACTACATGTGTCTCAGGAAATTCTTTGTTCCTAATCTCAATGATTAAGAGTCTACCAAGAGATATCCCTCAGGGCAAAAGAAATCTCAGTCATCAATATTGCAGTTAAGATTGTATGTAATATACACTAAAGGATGTATTATTTTGAGCATGTGGCAAAAAACCGTATCCACTTTAAACTATGCACTGACTAATGATAAGATACAATTTAGGGCATGATTTTCTCAGTGTCAGTTCCAGAGTCTCCAATGCCTGAAAAAATCTGACACATATTAGGTGTTTTATAAATATTTGATGAATGAAAGAGAACGATATATTATATCGATATAATAGGGTAACAAACAGGGATTCTATTATAATGGAACAATAGGAAAAGAGATGAATGATTGACAGACACTAGTATCTATATGTATCTATATCCATATATGTATTTACAGATCTATATACCTAAAAGAGCAATGCTGAGTTAATTTCCTTCACTTTTGAACAATTATTAGTAATTTCTGTTGATAAAGCTAGTATGCTATAAAGCATAATAATATTTTGCATCGGGATCCCTGAGTGGCACAGCGGTTTGGCGCCTGCCTTTGGCCCAGGGCGCGATCCTAGAGACCCGGGATCAAATCCCACATCGGGCTCCTGGTGCATGGAGCCTGCTTCTCCCTCTGCCTATGTTTGCCTCTCAATCTCTCTCTCTCTCTCTCTCTCTCTCTCTCTGTGACTATCATAAATAAAGATTTTTTAAAAAAAAATTTTGCATCACTCTCAAGGCTTTTTTAGTTTATATTATTATTTAATTTATCTTTTTTTATCATAAGTCACTATTTTTAAATTTTATTTTCTTAAAGATTTTATTTATATGAGAGAGAGTGAGCATGAGCAAGGGGAGCAGCAGAGGGAGAAGCAGACTCCCCACTGAGTAGTGGGCCCAACATAAGGCTGGATCCAAGGACCCTGGGATCATGACCTGAGCTGAAGGCAGATGCTTAACCAACTGAGCCACCCAGGCACCCCATCATAAGTCACTTTAAATCAGAATTGGAAGTGAATGGAATATGTTTTTACTAATGATGGTATGTTAATTTTAAAAATGCACAGTACTACACATTCAAAAACAAGTTTATGATGACCCTATCCTTGCTTTAAGATTTCTGTTCTCTTGAGAATTCAGAGCCTAGAAAAATATTGAATAAAATGTGCTTCCCAAAAAAAGAACTAGCATATTCTCTTTACCAACAGCCAGAAAAATAAGAATGTTCATGAAACAACTATAAGATTCTTGGAGTCACCTAACTCTGGGAAACGAACTAGGAGTGGTGGAAGGGGAGGAGGGCGGGGGTGGGGGTGGGGGTGACTGGGTGGCACTGACGGAGGCACTTGAAGGGATGAGCACTGGGTGTTATTCTGTATGTTGGCAAATTGAACACCAATAAAAAATAAATTTATTATTAAAACAAAAAAGGTTCTTGGAGTCAGACGCGCTACCGTTGCGCCACGAGGCCTCTATGAGATTCTTAAATAAACTCGTTTACTCCTAGTTAAAACTGAATATTAGATTTTCTATAAATCTATTTTTGAGGTGCTTGCTAATTTATTTTCTATTTATAGACTATATGCAAGAGCATTTGATTTCCACAATTACAAAATATACTGAAAGAAAATAAATTTGCTAGCAAATAGCTATTTAGTTACTGTTCTTAACTCATACCTTTCCAGCATTGTTCATCACTCCACTCACTCCAGATTCCATCATCTGAGCAATAAATATTCACTTTACTTCTTACCAAAAAGCATAATTTTTGGCTTTCATTTGATGTTCTTGTGATTTGTATCTCATTCTCAACTGTGGTAGTCTGAAAACCAAGTGAAAAATAAGATGCCATCATTTGATCTAATTGTAGCTAGATAGATCCCATTTGATTTGTCACTTTCATAGTGAATTTTGTTGCATAAAATATACATATCAAATGACTAGAAAGGTATATACCAAAATCTTGACAGTGATTATCTCTCTGTATGGTGGGGGTTTTTTTTCAGTTTTTTCTTCCCTTCCTTATCTATATTATAAATTTTTTCTATTATAATGGATAATGGATCACCTGTAGTAAAGGGCATGTGTGACAGGGCAAAATGCCTAGATGTCTTTAAGTGTTAATAATACCAGTATTTGGATTAGTGTTAAATTTCTCAGATTCCATAAACTGGAAAATGCCACATATACTGTTAACAAAAAGAGCCATCATGTGAATGATATTTCTATGGGAACTATAGAGTTCATACACATAAAGCCTTTTTTCCTCTTTATTCTTATTTTGATTTACTGCCACAAAAGCTGTGTAATAGTGCTCAGGGCTTAGCATGAAACTTCTTCAGATATGAGAATACACAAGGCTGAATGATCTTAATGGAGAAAAAAAAAATTGCTCAGTTTTGCTTTTCAAAGAACTGAACAGTGATTCTCATCCAAAATAACAGCTTCTCTTTTGTTGTAACTTCTTGGGAACCAGCATAATATAGTGGACCGGGAATAACTGGGTAATTTGTAAATCAATTCAGCTCCCAGTTTCCTCATCTGTATATGAAATTGATTAGAACTAATGGCTCACCTACATGTCTCCATCACTTCCTAAGTTGGAAATCAGTGAATAAAATTAACAAAAGCAATGTGGGGCTAAAGGCATCATCACAGTGTTGTCGCTGGGTGGTAATGAGTCTTTAATCATTACCTACCCCCCACCGCCAGCCCCTCTTCTGCATTATAAGCAATGCAAGTAGCCCTGTCAGAGCCTAATTCTGACCTGATGTTTGTTCCTCAAGAAGTGGTTTTCCTTTTTCTTTTCTTTTCTTCTCACCTAAGGCTTCATCAAATCCATCTCACACTTGCACTTGGCAACTTTAATTTATTGGCACATTATTAGAAACAAATGACAATATTATCTCTGAAGTCCTAATGTAGCTTTAAAATTGGTATCATTAATTATGCTTTCAGACTATAAGCAAGAATCTTTCTTTTGTCTCCTAAATTATATGGTTTTCTGGAAATTAAGATATATGTCATTCTATTCCTCATATAGATAGAAACTGATTTTGGTTCTCATGTTTGCTTATTTTATTAAAAAGGCTATGTTTAAAAAATAAAATTTAAAAAAGGTTATGTTTATGATTTCCCCAAATAAATGCAATGTTCATACCACCCAAGTAGTACCATCTTCTGTGAATTCAATTTCATAAATGAAACATTTGGCTGGAATGGGTCCTTTAGGCATGTTCCATTTCAGGTTAATTTCCTCTGAATTCTTCACAGTAAGACTAAGGTAGTCTGGTGGCATAGGTTTAACTAAAAAGCAAAAAGAAGCCATTTCAACATGGAAGTTATTAAGTTTAGCAGTAGCTATTATAAAAAGCTAGGAACACCTAGTAAGAGAAGCCTCTAAGATAAATAGAGTGGTTCAAAACCAAGATTAGTTTATTGAGAAACTTGGTTATTTTGGAAATTAAATTTTGATAAGTTACATATTCACAAATATTTAAGTCCAAGGGAAAAGTTAGAAGATCCAAATCATTACAGTCATTTTTCCACTTGCTTGCATTAGGAACAACTGTCACAACCATTACTACTACTATTTTATCAATAGCTAACTCTCATTTAAAGCTTATGATGTGTCAGGCACCAAACCAGGGATGTCACATAAACTCACTCATGTCTCACAAGAAACCTATGACGTATCCTCTATTATCCTCATTTTACTGATAAGGACATTGAAACAGACATTAAACATAACTTGCCCAAAGTCATACAGCTAGAAAGTGGTAAATCCAAGATTCAAATCCAGGTATAGCAGACTCTGAAACCTGTCATTATTATAACTGTTAGAACTAGGAACTCAGACTCAGAATATCCAACCATTTGCTTATTGAGATATCGGGATAAGTGATTCTATAATTGCTCCAACATTAACGCTAGACAAAAATACTTTATAGCAGACCAACTCTTTGAGGCTGTGGAATAAATTGTAAATTCTAAATAAAAATCCTAAAAAGACTTATTCTTCATTCAATTCCTTATTCCTGTACTTTTATTTTTTATTTTTTATTTTTTTAAAAGATTTTATTTATTAATCATGAGAGACACAGACAGAGAGGCAGAGACACAGGCAGAGGGAGAAGCAGGTTCCATGTAGGGAGCCTGACCTGGGACTTGATACCAGAACTCCAGGATCATGCCCCGAGCCAAACGCAGACGCTCAACCACTGAGCCACCCAGGCATCCCTCTGTACTTTTATTTTTAGTAAGAGTTTTTTCATATGCTCTTTTGGCCCTCATTTTTCTGGCTTTGCATTTCCACAAATTTTTCTATATCTCTGTCTCCATCTCTTCTCTTGCATGTGGTTGTGAATGGCCTAAACTAGAAACATCTTGAAGTTGTTGAACTCACCTATATTTTGAAGCTGAAAAATAAAATAGCTGGGTCTGATAGGCTGGGATTCTGATGACCCATTAACACAGATGTAGAAATCTTTATAGTCTGATGACTCCAAATAGGGAAACCTGCATCCCATATTTTTTCCATTAACCTTGATGTAATCAGTACACTCTGCTGAATGGTCCAAGCCCTCATACCTGTAAAAAGAGGTAAGAATTGTGCTTACCAATATCTTAAAGTATGATTGTATTTAATTTTCAATTATCTTAAGATACCAAGTGATTAAAAAAATTTAATAACATGCAACATTTATTGAGCACCAACTCTGTGCCAAATCCTATGTTATGTGCTAGGGATACAACAGTAAAGAAAGCAGACATAGTCCATGATTTCAAGGAGATTACGACCTGGTAGGAGTCTTTACAAAATATCAAAGACAGGGCATGTACTGCTCACAGGATTTGTGAATCAAAGAATAAGATTTCTATTAAGAAAAGTCGGGGTTTGTATAGATTATGGTCGGTGATACTGCCTTTTTTATATTGTACTGGAGAACTTATATTACAAGAAAGCAGAACTAGAAGCAGACTTACAAAATATTGTTATATTTAATAAAATGAATCAAAGTCCTCTGAAAATACAATACACATCAAGAGATAAGCCTCAGAAAAGCTAACAGAGGGGCCAAAAAGAAAAAGAGCTGTCTGGCAAGTAAATATCTAATTTCCCATTCTCCTAGACAAGAAATGTTGTCATATCATCAAAAGTTAACCTCTTTCCAGTAATAAAGTTAATGGGAATTATGGTGGATTTCTCTACTGATTTTCAAAACAAAATGCCTGGTTTATTCTCCTAAATTATAGCTTGCAATGCAAAACGTGACATCTATAAAAGCAGCCAAAATCCCTTTTGAAATTAGGCCAATCTAGCAGCTGATCAGGTGCTGATACAAATAGCCAGACTCTACTGAATTCACTGTATGCCAAATATTTCATTTGTCGTTTGTTTTTTCATCCCAAGTTGTTATTTATTGCATGAAGGGGGTGATAAAAGAGACTTTTATGATAGTGAAAATATAATTTTTAAAAAATTCAATAGCTGCCAGCAGTATACTGGTTCTAGAGAGAGAGAAGAAAACCCAAGTATTCTATAAAAAACTTTAATTGGCCTTTTCAGGTAGCCAACTATTTATTTTGGGCAGAGTTTGCAAAGTTATAGTCTCTTGGTTAGTTCACCTGATTAGAGTTTGGGAGACTTGAGGTCTAGGCTTGACTTCATCCAGATTTACTTTGTGCCAGTGGGAAGCCTCATAGTATCCTTATTTTCCAGTTTCTAAGATGTCAATATTTATCTCTCACTACTAAGATGAAGATAAAGCTATGTTAAATATGAACTACAATGTATAAGAGGGCAGATACTTTGTCTTATTCGTACTTTTGGCCTTTTTATCTAGAACAGTGTCTGGCAGTTAATAATTGCTTAATATTTGTGGAATTATTGGACAAATAAATCAGACCATAGAAATAGACCCAGCCAATGCCAGATGAAGAAACTGAGACTCCAGAAAGGAAAACTGCTTGCCCAAGACCACTAAACTCAATGATGCCAGAGTAGCAATTAGAACCCAATTGGCATGTTTTATAATCTTGCCTTTTAAAAAACAGGTACCTGTTAACACTGGATCCTTTTTCTCAGGATTCTTAATAGCTTATACCTTAACACTTATATCTTATGATTTTTCTAAAAAAAAAAAAAAATAGCCCTGATAATTTGGACCTGAAACACAAAGAGTAACACTTTGTCCTCTCTTGCTTTTTTTATGTTTAAATTCTGATACATATTTATCAATGTACCAATACTTTGATTTGTTTCATTAATTTAATGAATATTTTGTGATAATCTACTATGGACACAGCACAGCGTAGACAGTTAAGAGAAATGTAGGAAACAGTTCACACCCACCACTCTCTTAAAAATTTAAGGGAGCAGACAAAGCACACATATATGACAAAAATTTAAATGCCATCCAGAGAAGGAATTAAGAGCTATAATAAGTCATAGTTGAGAGAAAAACTGAAGAGAAGTTGATGTGATCAGTAAAGAGCTAATGAAATTGAATACCAGATGGGCCTTGAAAGGTGGGTAAGCATTGGTGAGAAGGCCAGAGGGCATTCCAGATAATGCACACAAAAGCATAAAAGATCATAACATGGGTGAGAAAAAAATGTAGTGATGGGTCTAAATGAAGTGGAACATTGCCACTGGTGATAGTAGAAGGTAATGTTGGAAAAGCAGTGATACAGTGAGGCAGAAATTTAAATGCCAAACTATATTTTATCCTGGAGGCAATGAATAGCCACTGGAAGTCTTTGAAATATGAAAATAGTGGGACACCTGGGTGGTTCAGTGGTTGAACATCTGCCTTTGGCTCAGGTCATGATCCTGGGGTCCTGGGACTGAGTCCCACATCAGGGTGACCACAGGGAGCCTGCTTCTTTCTCTGCCTATGTCTTTGACTCTCTCTGTGTCTCTCATGAATAAATAAATAAAAGCTTTAAAGAAAGAGAAAACAGCAACATAGGAAGATAAATCTGGTTACAGTGTGCAGAATGACTAGGAAGGGAAGAGACTGGAAGGAGAGACCATCATTTGGGAGATTATGCCAGGCAGTTATCCAGGTGTGGAATGAGGTGAGAGTACAGTAGAGTTCTTGTAGTACAGATGGGAAGTAAAACAGATGTGCAACCTTGCAAAAGAGTGTCAGAATGCAGTGATCAATGTAACCATGAAACAATGAAGAACTCGAGATAGAAGATTCAAATGGCTGTAAGTTTAAAAGTCTCAGTGATGGTTAAAAAAGGATAGGGAGGGGAGCCCGGGTGGCTCAGCAGTTTAGCGCTGCCTTCAGCCCAGCGCCTGATCTTGGAGACCCAGGATCGAGTCCCAAGTCAGGCTTCCTGCATGGAGCCTGCTTCTCCCTCTACCTGTGTCTCTGTCTCTCTTTCTCTCTGTGTGTCTCATCGATAAATAAATAAAATCTTAAAAAAAAAAAAAAAAAAAAGGATAGGGAAACCAGGAAAAGGACCCAGTGTTAATAGGTACCTGTTTTTTAAAAGTCAAGAGTATAAAACATGCCAAAACTTTTTAGGTTATAATCCTATATATCTAAAGGATACAAAATTTAATCCAATGTTTCATTGCTTATATAACCCAGAGAATGCCATCCAGTGGCTACAGCCTAAACCTTATTACTCTCATTGAAAACCCCAAATACTTGTAAACAACCTTCATAATAAATACAATCCTGAAAAACAATAAGTTTAATTTAATGAAAATAGTTACTTATACTGTAAATTAACTTTTATAAATTTTTCTTAATAAGGAATTCTTAATAAAAATACTTACCAGTAAAACAACTGGTAATTGGTATCAAAATGGACACCCATGCCAGGTTTCCAAGAGCAGACTAAATATTGCCAGTTGTAATATACACAGTCCATATCTTGAATTTTAGTTTCCCGATTTCCTAAAGAATGAATGAACTGTGAATGCTTGAAAGGCATGGTGATGAATCATTTGGGAAATCACTATGCAATTTTAATTCATTTCTTTTGACCTCTCCATTTCATTTAGCAATCAATATAATCAGTAATATTCCAAAAGGAAATTGTTAGAAACCACTTCACTGGAATGGGGATGTAAAAATTTAAAAAAAGAAAAATGGGGCATGTAAAAATAAAAAATTAAAGGGTTCATTTAATGGTACTAGTGTAAGCATATGCAAAGGTACTAATTAATAATTCTAGGATGCTCTGAGCACTCACATACATATTTACTAATATGATCTCAAAACTGGGGACTATATTAACCTAAAAAGATGCAGGTTTTGCCAAATGTGTTTGCTGATTTAAAGGATTCAAAAAGGCCAGTCACCCACTCCTAAGAAGAATTCTATCTGTTGCCACACTTTCACCTATATGTACATTCTGGTATATAAGAGTTAAGGGCCTTATGTCCTGTATGGATTGTTCTGACAGTATTAAACATGAGAGAGCTTTATTTTAACCTTGTGGTGATGTCCAATAAGTAGTTTCTGCCCATGAACTTCTAACTTCTGATCCATTTGTGCATTGTGCTGGCAGAAGTGTGTTTATCTTTGCTTCAATACCTTTGTTAAGATCAAACCCATCTTTGTAATGTAGATTCTTGGTAATGATGGTCTGTTTTATAAGAAGATAAGACAAAGTCAAACTTATAAACAGTGACAGCATCATGAGCCACATTATTAGGGCTAAGAAGTCACCCTGAAATGTTTCCAATATCTAAGAAACTCCTAATGATTATCTGATACAATGTCCTAGATATATTCCTGGCAGAGCTCATTTCTGTGTATTATATCATTTGATGAGATCATCTGAATCTTAACACCTTATTCAAAATAACCCCAGGGGTGCCTGGATAGTTTAGTTAGTAGAGCATGCAACTGGATCTTGGGGTTGAGTTCAGCCCATGTTGGGTGTAGAGCCTACTTAAAAACAAACAAACAAGCATTGTTTATTAACAATGACAACAACAACAACAACAAACAAAATAAAAAATAACTCCAAAACATTCTGGAGAAGAAGAGTCTCTGTGGCAGGAACTTGAGCTGTAATGAACTTTAAATAGATAATTTTCAGATACCATATGCATATTACATGACAAATGATCTAATCACATTTCAAATATCACTTGAACTCTTCAGTAATCATATACAGTAAAATCTTGGAGGTAACTGGAGAAAGTCAGACAAATTGCAAGCTTCCAGTGGACTATGATCATGTCATTATCCTTATATTCCTGATATCTGGCACAAAAAATTGCTCAATAAATGTTGGATTTGAATTGTCTCTTGAAACTACCTAAGCTAAATTAGGAAGGTAACAGTATGCCTCATACAACAGAAATCTTTGAACAAACATGCTTCTTTTTGTAGTTAATAAGTCAATAAACTTTCATTGAACATTTATTATAATATATGCAAACAACTATGCTGTGTTCTGTGGGGCAAGTACAAAGATAAATAAGACTTAATTCCTACAAAGAAAATCTTATGGTCCATATATAAGACCCTTATATAAGACCCTTATACAGGTATTTAAGTGTAAAATACAATACAATGTCTAAATATTCTTCAGGTCCATATTCCATGGGACCATGTATTTTTTTCCTGTACTTCTCATGGTAGTCTTAATATTGAGTGGGGTGAAAATAGATGTAGCAGGATGCACAGGAGATAACAGCAGGCATGGCAGCTTGTTATTTCTTAATAATGGCTATTGAGATACAGGAATCAGAGTGGACACTGACATCAAAATTACAAGAAAGGTCCTAATAATCATACCAATATTGCAAGTGCATGCTTGACTTACCTTCCAGTTTTCACTATCAATGTTTCGGTATTTTAATTCATATTCTATTGTGCATTCCTTAAAATTATCCGGAAATAATGGAGGTTGCCATTGCAAAGAGAGATAACCTAAATATCCAGGGTCCACTATCTCAAAATCCTGAGGAGGATTAACTGAAATAAAATGAATAAAACATTTTTACTTTTTTCCTATATCTTGTGACAAAACTTGCTAAATCTAGTTTACTTTCATATGTCCAAGAGCTGTCAAATGGATAAATAAACTGCAGTACATCATCTATACAATGGAATATTATTCAGCCATAAGAAAGAATGAAGTACCGACTTATGCTACAACATGCAAGAGTCCTGAAAACATTAAGCTAATTTGAAAGAAGCCAGTCAGAAAAGATACATAAGACTAATTTATATGAAATAGCCAGAATAGGCAAATCCATAGAGACAAAAGTGGCTGCCAGGGGCTGGAGGAAGGGAAGAATAACATGAACACTGAATAAATATTCAATATTCTTTTTTGGGGGTATGTAAATATTCTGGAATTAAGTAGTTAAGGGTGTTACACAAGTACACTGTTAAGACCACTATAGACCACTAAACAGTACACTTTAAAAGGCTAGGTTTTATGTTATAGAAATCATATCAATAAAGCTGTTAAAAAGTCTAGAATAGGGATGCCTGGGTGGCTCAGCGGTTAAGCGTCTGCCTTCCGCTCAGGGCGTGATTCCCAGGTCCTGGGATCAAGTCCCACATCAGGCTCCCCCTGCAGGGAGCTTGCTTCTCCCTCTGCCTATGTCTCTGCCTCTCTCTCTGTGTCTCTCATGAATTAAAAAAAAAAAAAAAAAAGTCTAGAATACTGCTACATGCAAATATGACTTTGCCTATCTAGGTACTAAGTTTTCACAGAAACAGGCAATTCAACATGCAGTTACCTCTGTGGTTATATAGATCAGAATTTGGCCTAGGATGGGAACACTTTATTACATAAATCTCTCTAATTGCAAGAACCAATCAGTATTAATTCAGTGTTTACTATATGTATATAACATCATGGCACACATACACACACAAATGGGATAGAAAACGTAAAATATGACTACTATAACTAAATGCCTTAAGAGTTAGAACAAGCAGATCTTGTTCCATTCTGAATCCTCTAATTAAAGTCCAAAGCTATCCCTAGAGTATGGCAAACCAGGGCCACTCTTTGGAAGAACTTAAGAAAAAGTGTCAGGCAGCTGAGCAGAGTGGCATCAGAAAAAAGCCCATATTATTTGGGAAGAGGGAGTAGTGTGTGGAAATGGCTCCCCCAATGGCTGGTTTAAAAAGCAAACAAAAAAATAATTCTATAAACTTCCCTACTAGCAAATCTAATAGTACTATAGTTCTGCCTTCACGTTGCCTTTCTGCTAATAATTTCCTTTCGTTTCTGCCCAGTTATTCATCTTAATGCCTAATCTCATAATACTTATTGAGGTGAAGAAAAGAACCCACAAAAAGAAACTGAGGCACAAATTATGATTTGACATGGGACCCCCACCATGTATCAATAAAGAAAGTCTCTACTGAGGATAAAATGACAGTCTTATTGTTTCAACTCTTAGAGTTACAAATCTTTGTGAAATGTATTGTTCTGATTACCTTCTCCAAGAAGAAAAATTCATTAAACATGATTTAATAATTCTGTAGTTATTTTTAAATTTTACCTTAAATCTCTGTATATTTTTCCATATTTATCTTAAAGGCTAAGGATGGTAAATAAGGAAAGTTTCCAGTTAGTTGAGTATCAGGCAATGAGGTTTCATATAATTAACCTATTTCTTAGAAGACCATACAAAAAGGTATGGAAAAGTGTCTTTTAGTTTGGCTTTTATCCTGCAAAATGTTTGTTATCGTTAGTTAACCTTATACGTGAGGCTGACTAGTAAGAACATATCTTGTGTGTATGGACTTCCTGAAATATTTCTAGTAACAATCCATCTACTTGTTATGTACTTCCACACGGTAGGTTGAAAAGACAATTAATATCCCAAATTTTAAAACTACTCCATTGTTAGCTTACCTTTTATCTCAGCATTTGAAAGCATAGAGCCAAATGCTGTGCAAACAAGCAGGGTATAGAGGAATCCGACATCCAAATGAATGAAAGCCATTCCTCCAAGATTCAATACTTTGAAGTTTCCACTCTAAAAAGGAAAAACAACATTTTAACTTCATCTTACTTCAAAATAACCAAATGATTAAATGTGTTTAAAAACACATTTGAAAAAAAAATAAAAATAAAAATAAAAACACATTTGGAAACTCTATGTTCTTTCTACCAGGAATTGGGGAAAACTGTGCCCCTTCGAACCATGGGGGGAGAAATCAGATTTAGAACCAATAAAATGGAAAGGGAGGATTCTAGGCTCATTTTTCTATAAGAGTAAAAAAAGAAAAGCAAAACAAACTTACAAGAAAACTCTTCATACCCACCCCACACAGAGAGACTTTTCCATACATTACATGCTACACCCAGGATAGGATGACTTCAAATAGCCTTCAGCCTGAAGACTGAGCCAGACCCACCAAAGTGTCCTTATTGGTTCACAGTGGGAGTTATGATATCATTAATCTCCATAGCAACCCTCTCCCCCAGCAACAAAGTAAATACGCTGATACGTATATTCTTTTCTGAAATTAAAAAGTATTTGAAAGTTATCTGACTACTAAGAAAGCATAGAACCTACACCCAAGCCTCAGATACCTCAAAACTTTGCTCCATTTCTTCATAAATATTAAACCACCATCCTCTACTCTTTATCTGTTCCACCCTTCCCTGCTTCCTGTATCAGTAAATAGCACCGAGACGCCTGGGTGGCTCAGGGGTTGAGGTCTGCCTTTGGCTCGGGTTGTGATCCCAGATCCTGGGATCGAGTTCTGCATTGGACTCCCTGCACAGAGCCTGCTTCTCTCTCTGCCTGTGTCTCTGCCTCTTTCTCTCTGTATCTCTCATGATAAATAAATAAAATCTTAAAAAAAGATAGATAAATAAAATCTTTAAAAAAAAAAAAAAGGAAATAGTACCATCATCTTCCTAGCTGCCCAAACCAAAAAACCAGAGAATTTTCCTCAACTTCTCCCTCTCCCAGACAACCTCTCCATTATCACTACCTCTTCCAAGATGAAGAACTTATCATCAGGATCTCATTAGCCAGTCTTTCCTGCCTCCAAACCGTTCTCCATATCACAACACAGCAAGAATGACCTCTCTAAAGGGTAAATCTTACTTTTCACCCATTTCTTAAAACACTTCACTATAATAGAATACAACTTAGTGTCTTTACATTCTTGAAGAATATCGGGTTGTATGATCAAAATTTAAAGAATTCATGTCTCCACATACCTACTTAACCAAAAATTACTCTCTTTTCAAAGAAAAACCACTACTCCCAGTTCTATACTTCTCTTTGAGCCTATATTCCTGGAACCAACAATTTCACAGGAAGCTAATGAGTAAAGGTCACTATTCCAACATTCAGAAATTACCTTTCTTTTCTCCTACATAAATTCATTAAGCAGAGGAGACTCTCTCTCCCTGCACCACCCTCTTCAACCTACCTGATCCATATGTAATGTTCTAATGTTGGTAAGTTTCAATTATGACATCAAAGAATCTTGAGATCAAACTATTAAAGCCAGCATGTATTTCAGAGACTATGTTAGCCCAGCTTCATTTATATACTGGGAAATAAAACACAGATTTGCCCAAGATTACACAGCCAGTTAGTAAGAGATTTGGGAGTAGGACAGAAATATGATTCTTAATCCAGTGTACTTCCACCCTATTATGCTGGATCCCACAGGTTTGAGGATTATGAAAGCTCTTCCTCTGGGACTCCAGCATTTAAGTCTTCCTTCAATTAGCTAGCCCGACTGAATCAACACCATGCTATTTTTTTCTATGTCTCATAAATTCATAAGAGAAAAGCATTTTTCTTACTGAGGTTCAATAAATCTCTCTCTTCAATTCCTCCCTGGGCACATGCAAACCTACTACTACTGTCCTCCCAAGCGTCTGTAAGTGGTAGGTAGGTCTATCAACAGATCTTCCACAGAGCTGTTCTCATGGATTGAGATGAACACACTGGTTCCTTTGGGATCTAAGGCAGCAAATAGGTCTGACAAAGAGAAATCCTTTCATATTACTAATAAGGATGAAGACAATTAGAGCTCCCTTAAACTGCTCCCAGAGAGATCTTTAAAGTTCTCTCTCCTGTATCAATCTGCCCTTATATATTTTCATAGCCCTGTGCCATGTGCAGCACAAATCGTAAGAGTTAAAAATCCCTTGATTCTACTCCTTTTATAGGCTACTGAAATGTGATTCAGGCTATCAAATAGCATATTTCCTAGATCAGCCCAACACATTAATGCAAAAGTAGGAAATGGAATAGCTGGTATCCTGAGTCACTTGTCTACAAACCTATGAAAGGAGTTCCCTGAATTACAATACACTTAGGATCCCATCTAGACTTTCTCACACAAATGAATGTGAAGACAACTCTTTCCTTGGCTTCTGGGTTATAAGATTGTCACTTGTGCAATGAGGTGCTTTACACACTAAATGGTTACTAGGAAAGACAGAATTCTTCACAAGAGGGGAAGGGACCTGAAGACAAAGGGAAGATGGTGATGAAAACACAGATATACATATACACTTAGAGTTTCTGATATACTCTCCACCCCCAGCCCACAGTTAATCACTCATCTGGTCTTAACTCCTTATTTTTAAAAATGAGGAAATACCAAGGATGGAAGATGAATTGTCCAAAGTCACACAACTTACTGGTGGCAGAGCTAGGACTGAAAACTAGCTCTCATAAGCCCTTTCCATTGAGTAGACAATAAGTTTTCTTGTTTTTTTAAGTTTTCTTGTTATAAGGAGTCTTGTCCTGCATCTATTTTACCAGAATCCCCTGAACCTTGGTCAACCTACTCTCACCACCCAAACCATCAACCCACCACAGTTTTACCATCATGACATTTTGGCAGAATAATAATAAGCTTTCACTGAGCACCTTTTTTTTTTTTTTTTTTTTTGCCAAATTCTATTGCAGGTAAATCTTGTCCAAGATAAAAGGTACAAGTGACGAGTCATAAGGTCTGTAATAGTAGTAATCTTCCTACTATTTATTCAGCATTTACAGCATTCCAGACACTACCCTGTACTAAGCACTCTACATACATTATATCATATAATATTTATAGTCAGTCTCTGATGTATGTACTATTTTCATTCCCATTTTAAAGACCAGAAGCTGAGACACAGAGAAATTAAACAGCTTCCTGCAAGTCACGCAGACCATAAATGGTGAAGCTTGGATTTGAATCCAGACAGTCTAGTACCAGAGTCCTTGATGATAACCACTAGGCTAAGCATTTTCCACTGCTAAGATCAATGTGGAGGGCAGCTTCCTGTTTCTACCCACTAAGTTTCACACAACACTATTGCTTAAACAGTTTCCCACTGAGAATCTCCTTTAGAATGGCAAGCCTAAACTATTTCCTGTTTTCAGCCTCACTTCCCCACCTCTTCAAAGCCATGCTACATAATCCCCTTGTTCTATGAGTTGGCAGGAGATAATCTTTGCATGATTGGAGAAACTCCAGGTACTTACCAATAATATGGTTTCTCAAGAAATGAATTATCATAGGCAATTATCACAGGTCCTCTTTTTTTTCTCTTCTTCAGTTTGGAGACATTAATTAGAATCTCTAAGACTTCCCTTCCTGTCTGATAATCAAGCACACTGAAAAAAAAAATATAGATGTTCCTGAAATAGCCAGCAGGCCAGGATACAGATTCTATAAGTCACAAGACAGGAGTGGGAGGTTATGGGTGGGGCTAAAAGCATCTAAAGCGAATTTAGAATTACAGCAAGGTATGTAAAAGCTGACAGGACTAATTAATCTTTGGATAAACAAATAGATATATAGCTGAGAAACTGGTTATAATAAAAGGCACAATGTTGTAAATATCAACCTGGATTTCAACCCTGCCTCAACCACTAATGTTCCTGGAAGCAAATTATAATTCAATTTCTATCTATAAAATGGAGGTAATGACACCAGCCTGGCAGATTTGTGCTGTAGATTAAATAAGACAATGCATCTGAAAGTACTACAAGAAGAGTAAATTGCTCCGTGTGCTTAGGAGGAGTTTGTCTACTTATCAACTGAAGATAGGTCAATTTTTGTTGATCCATTAGTTGTCTTTACTGATATTTGTCTCAATAACAATAACTTCATGGATTTTGCTTATTTTTTATAGTTTACAAAGAACTTACTGAATTATTTTAACAAATTCACAGGTGTATAAGGTTGGTATTACATATTTACAATCAGTAACATTGTGGCTTGAAGTGGTGTGACTTGCACAATATCTCACAGCTGGTACAATCTGTATGGAAAGGCAAGGTAAAAGAAGGAACAGAAAAAATGCTGCGAGCCAAAGAATGCAGTCACTTACATAATATGGATTTGTGGGGGAAAAAAGTGTCTTTTCTGCCTTGACAAATAAATACAAAAAGACAATTCCAACGTATCTAAAATGATTACAGGTTCTTGTTTTGTTTATAAAGGCAGTGAGCAAGTTGCAGAAACAAATAATTATTTTTTAGAAAATAATGAATGGGGATCCCTGGGTGGCTCAGCGGTTTAGCGCCTGCCTTTGGCCCAGGGCACGATCCTGGAGACCCAGGAGCGAGTCCCACATCGGGCTCCCGGCATGGAGCCTGCTTCTCCCTCTGCCTGTGTCTCTGCCTCTCTCTCTATGTCTATGATGAATAAATAAAATCTTAAAAAAAAAAGAAAAGAATGAATGGAGTTTTACAATGCTACTTCAAGTAACTTCTTAAAAAACACATAAAGCATGGCCATGTTATTTATGTTGCCATTAGACTGAAAAAAAAAGTGTTAAAAAATCTTTCCATTCCTATTATTTAAAGTATAAAGTCAGCCAAAGCAATAAGAAAGAGAAAATGGAAAAACAGAGAAGTAGAGTTTAAGGAGAGAAAAATGGAAAAGTAGAGCGATTGCAAAGTTAAATGTCATCTGTGGGTGAAACAATTAATTTATGGGTCTTATGTGAGAAGGCATACTAACTAGGAGATCTGGGCTCTAGCACCAACTTTGCCACAGGATTTAGAAAATAATAATACTAGAGACTAGAGTTTTTTAAGCTCTTTTCAAGTGTCAAGCTCTGTGCCAGATACTTGATAGGGACTAGCTCACTTAAGTCTCACAAACATTTTTTTAAATTTATTTATTCACGAGAGACACACAGAGAGAGGCAGAGACACAGGCAGAGGGAGAAGCAGGCTCCATGCAGGGAGCCTGATGTGGGACTCGATCCCGGGTCTCCAGGATCACGCCCTGGACTGAAGGCGGCGCTAAACCGCGGAGCCACCAGGGCTGCCCAAGTCTCACAAACATTGATAGTTACTATATTATTATCCCAATATTACAAATGAGTCATTTGAGGCTCAGAAAAGTTAAGTCAATTACTCAAGGTTATATAACTTAAGCAAGAGAAGATGTGTATACCTGATTTCTTAAAAGACTATGTTCCTTTTAACATATGATACTGTCTTTCAACTTATCCCACTTCAGTGAAGCTCAATTTCCTCATACAAGTTATCCCTGGGATATCACTGTTTCATCAGTTAATCTGCTGTGTATCTATGCATGGTTTCAGGATGTGACTCAAAAGCACTAGCTTCCTGAATAACTAATCTCGTTTTAAGGAGACCATCCAACATGCACAAATGCCTATTCATAGCTTCTGGCGTATGGCCATGACTCAGCATCATAATCAGCACCCCTGGAACCTGCCAGATCCTGAGTTCTGACAACATGCTGAGATCAATACGTGACTTAATCAGCATATGAACTGGTGGTGAGTCAAATTTAATTTATATAAAGCTAGCAAATAATTTGTTCTTCAGTGGAGTAATTCATAAAGAATGCTGAAGATGATTTTATGTACTTTTAAACACACACAAAAAAAACCTTTGAATCAGACAGATACATCATGCTTGCCACTAGTCAACTCGAAGTCACCTCCCACAAAAATACACAAAAACGTTAAGCACATGCTGAAAGATAAAAATCACTGTAGACCAATGAAATATAGCTAGGATCTCTTCAACAAATACCACTTTAACAACTGGTTATGTATAATATGATTGTATTTGTGTCCTTGACAACATTATACTCTAACATTGTATATTGATATTTATGCAATATGTTAAAAAAATCTTGTAAAACACAGGTAGTCATCTTATTCCCTAATTCTTTTTGTAGATGCTTTCCTGCATGACATCCTGAGATCATCCAGCTAACAAGTTTCCTAAAGCATTCACATAGCCAGTGAATTCAGTTTTGAGCTACAATAGCAACTGCCAGATTTACAGTATTAATTCATGAAGCAGTTTATACATTTCAGAATCAGTCCCTAATCTGAGCTGATCAGGGCTTTATTAGTTTATAATGCCACCCAGAAAACCACCAACAGGCTTTTACAACCGCTTAAAAAAAACCCTCCCACTTCATCTACTTCTTAGAACAGGTCAAATTGTTATTATGAAATATACCTTACATTCTATTCAAGTGAAGTCACAGCTGTAGAGCAATGCAGTATCTTGAAAGGCACCACTTCTCTGGAACTAGCAAAACAATCTCTTTTGTTCAACACCCTTCTCCCCAAAACCAGATGCTCCCAAATACTTGTCAGCAAGCAAACACTGTGTACTCAAAACATTCACTTTGCATATAATAACTTCAAAAGTAAATAATAGAGTGTGCCCCACCCACTCCAATTAAGTAAAAATAGAATACAAATTGTACCATAGCAGGTCTTTTTTTTTTTTTTTTTTTAGATTTTATTTATTTATTCATGAGAGACACACACAGAGAGAGGCAGATACACAGGCAGGGGGAGAAGCAGGCTCCATGCAGGGAGCCGGATGCAGGACTCGATCCCGGGACTCCAGGATCACACCCTGGGCCAAATGCAGGTGCTAAACCGCTGAGCCACCCAGGGATCCCCCATAGCAGGTTTTATATGACTTCAAGGTTATTCTACCAGTATGTTCCTTCATGTCCATGAGGTATAAACTATAAATATATGAAAATATGGTATTATATCATATATAGTACCATCCATTATAGAAAAGAATGCTAACAAAAACATATCAATGTTTCTATCATGTATTCATTATTTAACAATCAGTTCTGGGAGCCTACTACATGCCAGGCCCTTTTCCAGGCATAAGAGATACAACAGTGAACAAGCAAAAAACATGCCCTCCTAGAACTTTCTGGTGTGGGAGACAGCCCATAAACATATCAAATAATTATAATTTATAATTATAATTTTTATAAAGAAAAATAAAGCAAGATAATATGAAAGAGAGTAATGAGGACTCTTTTTAGATGGGGTAGCCAGGGAATGCCTCTCTGAAAGAGTGGCATTAAGGACCTCAAGAAGTAAGGAAATAAATCAGGTAAAGACACAGGAGAAAAATCTTCCAGGTAGAAGGAACAGCACTTTCAAATGCCCTGATGAGGGAATCAGCTTAGTAGTTCTAGAAATAGCAAGACTAGCAGGACAAGAAAGAGAAAAGGTCATATGATCCCATAAAGATAGGCAGACTATAGACCACGGTAATAAATCTCTCATTTATTTTAGTAAAATGGGAGGCAACTGGACAGTTGTGAGTATAGTAACACGATGTATGGAAGGAAAGGGCAGAAGCAATAATGCAGGCTAAAGCTGATGGTGACAGGGATCAAGTTGATAGCAAGTGGAGATGCTAATAGGATCTACTGATAGACTGAGTGCAGAGTATCAGAGGATGATGCCTCTATTTTTCTCATGGGCAACTGGATAATTATTAATGTGGCCTGGGGATGATAGACAAGAGTTCAGCTTTCTATGGTTCAGTTTAAACTGCCTAACTAGTAGCCCAGGTGGCTTGGTGGTTTAGCACCACCTTCAGCCCAGGGTGTGATCCTGGAGACCCAGGATCGAGTCCCGCATTGGGCTCCCTGCATGGAGCCTGCTTCTCCCTCTGCCTGTGTCTCTGCTTCTATCTCTCTCTGTGTGTCTCTCATGAATAAATTAATAAAATCTTTTAAAAAATAAAATAAAATAGGGCAGTGCAGTGGCACAGCGGTTTAGTGCCGGCTGCAGCCCAGGGCGTGATCCCGGAGACCCTGGATCTAGTCCCACTTCGGGCTCTGCATAGAGCCTGCTTCTCCCTCTGCCTGTGCCTCTGCCTCTGTGTGTGTGTGTGTGTCTTTCATGAATAAATAAAATTAAAAAAAAAAAGATCTAATGGATTTGGCCAATGGGAAATAATTGGTGACACTGATAAGGAACCAGGTGGAATATCTGAAGCAAAACTCAGATTAAAGTGGGTTCAGGGGGATCCCTGGGTGGCACAGCGGTTTGGCGCCTGCCTTTGGCCCAGGGCGCGATCCTGGAGACCCGGGATCGAATCCCACGTCAGGCTCCCGGTGCATGGAGCCTGCTTCTCCCTCTGCCTGTGTCTCTGCCTCTCTCTCTCTCTCTGTGACTATCCTAAATAAATAAATAAAATATTTTTTAAAAAAAAATAAAGTGGGTTCAGGAAAGAATGGATGGGCCAATGGAGACAACGAGTACAGATAACTCTGCTGAGAAGTTTGCTATAAAGGGACCTATGTGATCACCGGTGCTCCTGGTGGGAGGAAATCACTCATTTTTTCCCTCTTGAAAACATAAATGGAGAACGTCTTATATGAAGGTCTGATCCTATTTTTCCTTGTTTTTTTAAAGGTTTATTTATTTATATATATATTTTTTTAAAGATTTTATTTATTTATTCATTCATGAAAGACATAGAGAGAGAGGCAGAGACATAGGCAGAGGGAGAAGCAGGCTCCATGCAAGGAGCCCGATGTGGGACTCGATCCCGGGACTCCAGGATCACACCCTGGGCTGAAGGCAGGCGCCAAACCTCTGAGCCACCCAGGGATCCCTGGTTTATTTATTTATATTAAAGAGAGACAGAGCATGCATACACAGAGGGTAGGGGCAGAGGGGAAGAATCCTTTTTTTTAAAAAAAAAAGTTTATTTCAGAGAGAGAGTGTGTGTGAGCTGGGAGTATGGGCAGAGGAAGAAGGGGAGCAGACTCCCCACTGAGTGAGGAGCCTAAGGCAGGGCTCCATCTCTGGACCCTGAGATCACAACCTGAGCGAAAACCAAGAATCAGACACTCAACTGACTGAGCCACCTAGGCACCCCTAGGGAGAGAGAATCCTTAAGCAGGCTCCATGCTAAGCACAGAGCCCAACTTGGGGCTCCATCCCACAACACGGAGATCACAGTATGAGCCAAAACCAAGAGTCAGACACTCAACCAGCTGCACCACCCAGGTGCACCTCCTTGGATTTTTGCCATACCTGCTCAGTAACAGCAGGTGTTGTTATTTGAGGGACACAGGCCAAAGTATTTTAGAATTATACTTATGAAAGGGTACCATACCAAAGCAGAACATTCTTTCCAGGACAACTAGAAACTATCAAAGTTTAGTTTCACTAGTGATTACTTAAACAAATACTTTCCTTCTGCTCAAATTGTTTTTCGAAGTAATCTCCAACTTCTTGCATTTCTAATGAAATAATATTGTTAAAAACTTACCATTTCTCCAAACTATAGAACATCTTTACTTTCTATGTGCAATCTGAGATATTTTTTTCCTTCTAAATTTGTCTTCTGCAGCAAAAGTCATCAGAAATAAGATTTTTTAATTAAGATTTTATTTATTTATTCATGAGAGGCAGAGACACAGGCATAGGGAGTAGCAGTCTCCCTGTGGGGATCCCAATGCGGAACTTGATCCCAGAACCCTGAGATCACAACCTGAGCCAAAGGCAGACGCTCAACCACTGAGCCACCCAGGCACCCAGAAACAACTTTATTTTATAAGGCATATAAAAAATTCAGCCTTTAGTCTAGAAACATAATTGAAGATCTGAATTGAGGAATATCAGAGATTCCAGTTCTGGTCCTGATTTCAAAATGCCAAAAGGATGCTTTAAAACGGAGGGATCAAAAGAAAAAAAAAATAAAAATAAAAAAAAAATAAAAAAATAAAAAAAAAATAAAACGGAGGGATCAAACAATACAACTGGACATACTCCCAGAGTTCCAGTAAGTGCATCTCTCTAGGCAAGAGGTTTTGTATTCTGGCTTTCAGAATATCTGAGACTCAGACCATAAAGAGTAGCTATTCCAACATTTCAGGCTCTCGCTGTTTGCTGCTTCTCTCTCAAGCTCCTCTCCTTCCTGCCCTCACTTTCTTGCTTTTTCTGTTTCTGTTTTCTCCCTCTTTTCTTCTTTCTTACTGATGTTTCTCTTTTCCATTAAGTAGAAAGTAATAGGGGCGTCTGGGTGGCTCAGTAATTGAGCATCTGCCTTTGCTCAGGTTGTGATCCCGGGGTCCAGGGATTGAGTCCTGCATCGGGCTCCCCACTGGGAGCCTGCTTCTCCTTTTGCCTAGGTCTCTGCTTCTCTCTGTATCTCTCATGAATAAATAAATAAAATTTTTAAAAAAGAAGTAGAAATTAACATATTTTTGGATCACTGGATGTCCTCCTTTTTAAAACACCAGAGCATTCTATTTTCTCAATACATTTTCCTTAGTTCTTTGGCTTCAGAATAATACTCTCCATGACCACTTGAAGATTAAACCAGTTTTGTAACTTTGTAAGGTTACATTCTAAAAGTGCTTATGACAGGGGTGCCTGGGTGGCTCAGTCAGTCAGGCGTCTGATTCTTGGTTTTGGTTCAGGTCGTGATCTCAGGGTCATGAGATCGAGCCCAGTGTTGGGCTCCATGCTCATTGGGGAATCTGCTTGAGATTCTCTCTCTCTCCTTCTGCCCTGTCCTGCCTCAAGATAATCTTTTTAAAAGTGTTTTTCTAAAGTCACCAAAAATAGGGCTGTTTTTTTTTTGTTTTGTTTTTTTTGGTTTTTTTACTTGTATGTGAGCAACCATTTATTGTTCTTCGGTGGACTTACTGCCCTTTATAAAAATGAATTTCCTCCTTTAAAAGAACTGGTTTTTATAATCCTATCTGCTTAAAAGTTCTAAATCCATTTCATAATCCTAAGTGACAGGTCTGCCTATCTAGCCCACTTTTTCACTGTTTTTGATAGTTGCTTTTGAGCCTGGGTGAGACAATATTTCCTAAGTGACTTTAGAGTCCTCTAATCAAAATACAACTTCAGAGTCTCTATTTTTCCAACCTGTCCTTTGATTGCTATATTGGTGCTGATACAGTCATAGGCATCCATCCAGATCTTCATTTCACAGACATTTCCTGAGCATCCATTTTGCACCCAAGGCTACAGTTATTAAAACAAGCAAGACACAGTGTTCCTTACCCTAAAGTCTACTGAAGGAATAGTAAAAAAAAAAAACAAAACAAAAAAAACAAAAAACTGTTACTCACTACAGACCTATTAGAATGGCCAAAATCTAAAAAATAAAAATAAAAAAATAGAATGGCCAAAATCTGGAACACTGACAACAACAAATTATAAAGAGGATGTTGGAGCAACAGAAACGATCATTCGTTGCTGGTGGGAACACAAAGTGGTACAACCACTTTGGAAGACAGTTTGGTGATTTTTTAAAAGCTAAACATATTCTTACTATACCAATCAGCAATCATGCTTGCTGGTATTGACCCAAAGAAGTAAAAAACATAGGTCTACACAAAAATCTGAGCATGGATGTTCATAGCAGTTTCATTCATAACTGCCAAAACTTGGAAGCAACCCAAACTGTCTTTCAAGTAAGTAAACAGATAAACAAACTATGGTACATCCAGACAATGGAATATTATTCAGTGCTAAAAAGAAATGAGTTATCAACCCGTGAAAAGACATGGAGAAACCTTAAATGCCTATCACTTAAAGAAGCCAATCTGAAAGGGCAACATACTATATGACTCCAACTATATGACATTCTGCAAAGCCAAAAGTATGAAGACAATAAAAAGATCAGTGGTTCCTAGGGGTTGGGATGAATAGGCAGAGCACAGAGGATATTTAAGGCAGTGAAAACACTCTGTATGATACTATTATAGAATAGTATATAATACTAGTATAGTATATAATAGTATAAAGAGTGTATACATGTCATTATACATCTGCTCAAACACATAGAATGTACAACATCAAGAGTAAATCCTAATGTAAACTATGGACTTTGAGTGATAAAGATGTGTTAATGTAGGTTCATCAATTTTAACAAATGTACCATTCTTGTGTGGGATATTGAAAATTGGAGAGGCTATCCATATGTGGGAGCAGAGGGTAGATGGGAAATTTCTGTACCTTCCTCTTTATTTTCCTATGAACCTCAAAAATTAGTCTTTTAAAAATCAAATTATAAAAACTTAGAGTTAAATAAATTATAATACAAGCAAAATTAATAAAGTGTGAGTCTTCTCTCAGGATACTGGTAGAAATATAAAATGGTACAATCTTATTTTGGAGGTTGTACAGCTAAGATTACTAGCTGTCTCATAATATTCATCTCCTTCAGTAGTAATGGAGCCCCCAGGGTTTAGCAGGACACATGGCCACACAAAATGAAGACTACATTTCTGAACACCTTTTCAGGTACATGTGACATATGCTTAAGTTCTAGCCCAAGAGATATAAATGGAGTGTTATCTCTAATCTCTAGGTCACACCTTTCCTTTTTTTTTTTTTTTAATTTAAATTCAATATAGTGTATTATTAGTTTCAGGGGTAGATTTAGTGAATCATCAGTTGCATATAACACCCAGTGCTCCTTACATCACATGCCCTCCTTAATGCCTATCACCCAGTTACCCCATTCCCCCCACTCACCTCTTTGGGTCATACCTTTTAAAAGAATGGACATTTTCTCCCCTTCCCTTTCCTCCTTTCTCTAACTTGCTGCTTAGAATATGGTTTTGGTAGAGGCACCTGGGTGGCTCAGTTGGTTAAGGACTTTGGCTCAGGTCCTGGGATTGAGCCCCATGTCAGCCTCTGTGCTCAGTAGGATGTCTGCTCCTCCCTCTGTCCCTCCCCCTGCTTCTGTGCTTTCTCTCTCTCTCTCTCAAATAACTAAATAAAATCTTTTTTAAAATCTTTTTAAAAAGAATATGGTCTCCTGGGCAGCCCGGGTGGCTCAGAGGTTTAGTGCCCCCTCAGCCCAGGGTGTGATCCTGGAGACCTGGGATTGAGTCCCACTTCGGACTCCCTGCATGGAGCCTGCTTCTCCCTCTGCCTGTGTCTCTGCCTCTCTCTCTCTCTCTCTCTCTCTCTCTATGTGTGTCTCATGAATAAATAAATGAAATATTAACAAAAAAATATATGGTTTTGGTAGTGAGCCACTTTTGATCAAATAGATGAGGGAAACATCCTAGGTGTGGCAGAACGAGTTTGGAGAAGCCCAGGGTTCTTGACCTCATGCAATAAAGCTGCATTTTCTTCCTGAGACCTGGATTAGCTACCTTGAGACAGTCATATGAGAGCAAAATAAACCACTTTTTTATTTAAGCAGAACCTATAACCTAATTAGAGGAGTATTTAGCATTGTATATTAAAATGTTATTTATTTTTTAAGATTTTATTTATTTATTCATGAGAGACACACAGAGAGGATGGGAGGGGAGAATATACCGAACCACTCCATTTGCAAATATTATAATCACAAAATGCTGAAGTTGAAACTTTTACAGTGACCAAAAAATCATTTGGATTTCCCCCTCTGAGGCCTTAGAAGTCCTTACAGTGGTAAACAAGAGGATCCAAGGGCTGTAGGACTCTCTATGGCCCTCTGGAGGTTCTGCTCATAATAACTGCTCTTGTGAACCACAGCACTTCCCACTACCACAAGCCCCTGCCTCAATGTTCTGAATGATACTGTGATGATGCACTCACATATCTCTAATCATATGTAACTTCTCCTTTTCCAGATATCGACAGTTCACCCCACATGATTTTGGTTATTTGCAGGATACCCTGAAGTTCAAGTTTCCTCTCAATAAATCAGTACTAATTCTGTCAAAAATATACAGTCTTTCCTGCAAAAGTGCTAGATAAAGCAGATGGCTGATTCCATAATTAGTAATTAATCACTGCTGGATGAGCAAAGTCAAACATACCCAGGGAAAGGAACACTACTTGTAATAGGATCATGCCTTTAGAATATGGCTTTGTCTTCCTTTGCCTTAGCATCCAGGGGAAAATTAGAATGACTAATACCTCCTACCCCCCAACTCCACTACATTCCTTAGTAGTAGGTGGGCTGCTCTTCAGAAGCTCCTAGGCCCACTTGATTCTATTGATAGTTACTGCCAAAAAACAAGATATGTGTACAAATTTACACGCAAAATCACGTACTTGGCTTCTACCATTTATCACTATGGCTTAAAAATAAATGAGAAAACAGAGACCAGAGAAATTCAATGATTTTTCCCATAATCTCATTTCATTCCAGTTTAGGTCTTTAACTACTGCTTTAATTTTTAATTTTTCTGCTTTGCAAAGACTTGACTGTTTTTTCCAAATTTGACCTTTTGCCATCAGATTTGACCTTGTTTCCTTTCTTTCTGCCATCTAGATTAGCTTCCATACCCCAAACTAAACTTGCCTCTTTTTTATCATACTTCCTAACAAAATCCCAACTCTCAGGGCTCCCCTGTGCCTGTCACTGCGCAGGTGAGTGCTGATGCAACAAGTCCCACAACAGATTAGTTCCATGATAAATTTCTAACATTCCTTTTTATATAAATCCACAGTACTATCAAAAACAGTATTGTGCTCACTTCAGCAGCACATATACTAAAATTGGAACAATACAGAGATTAGCATGGCCCCTGCGCAAGGATGACACACAAATTCGTGAAGCGTTCCATATTTTTATGGAACCTGCTTCTCCCTCTGCCTGTGTCTCCCCCCCCCCGTGTCTCTCATGAATAAATAAATAAAATCTTTTTTTAATAAATAAAATCTTTAAAAAAAAAGAACACTATTAACTGTCTCTGTTCAATTTTATTTCATTATTGAGAACAATTAAAACATTTTTCTGATATCTTCAATTCTTTCACATCCCCTCTCCTCCAACCTCAGCACATGACCTTGCCTCTTCAAAAACAAAATTAAGCCATCGGATGGAAATTCCCTCATCTTCCTGATTCCACATTTTCCCTATATCCTCTCCTCCTTCCCTCCTGCTATCATAAAGGAAGTATATTTCCTATTATCTAAGATAAAACACTTCTTCTGTGTTTTTGGATTCTCACCCTGCTCAGATTATTAGAAATCTTACAATTTAATTTTTTTCTTCTCTTCAATATCTTCAACATACATAAGATGTATGTACGGATATATGTCTCAGCCAGATATATCCCATTAGCATTCAAACATACTTACCTCTCCTTAAATTTAAGAGATTTAAACTCTCTTGCCCCCATATTTGCCTCCAGCTACTGCTCCAAAACTTCTTCACAGCCAAACTTCTAGAAAGAGTTATCTGTAGTTGCTATTTTCTCCAGATGCCCCTACTCACTCTTTATAACTCCATTTTCTTCTAGTTTTTTTCCTTCATCCCACTACCAATTCATGACTCTCTTAAAACAGGTCCGACCAGAGTAACTAAAGACCTTCATGTTACTGAATCAATATTTTTTATTCCAATTTTGTTTCTTTTAGTGGTGTTCGCCTGTTTACCACCATCCTTGAAACCTATTCTCTTGGCTTTTCTGACAACAACATCCCAGTTTTCCTTCCATCTCTCTGGCTACTCTTTTCATTTTTAGGCTTATTCTTTACTTATCCTAATATTATACATCAGAGTTCTTTGAGGCCCTCATTTCTTCTGACTCTATGTTCTCCCTAGGTAGAACACTCTCACACCTTCCATTACCATCAATATGACAATGACTTTCAAACATATATCTCTCATCCAACCTAGTGCGCTAAGCTCCAGACTTGTGTATCTAATTGCTTTCTTAAGATAATCACTTGGAAGTCTCAAACACACCTCCAATGCAAAATGCCAAATACCAAAATCATAATCTTCCATCTGAAAATGGGTCCTCTTGTCAGAGGTGTAGTAGCTGTAAGGTGCAGTAGTTCCATCTGACTAGTTAGCAGCAGTGTACATTCAACAGTACAAGCCAGAAACCAGTCACCCTAGACACCTGACATTACATCTCCCATGTCCAATCCATAATCAAATTGTTTTCAAACATCCCTTGAAACAACTTATATCCATCTATATCCCTCCCATGCCAGTCCTTTTATCACTCTCATACTAGTCCAAATTACCATGATAATTTGCCTGGACTATTACAATAGCTTTTTTTTTTTTTTTTTTTTAATCTGTATTTAGCTTTTAACCATCACTACTGTGCACTAACAAACATTTTTTTTTTAAGTAATCTCTATGCCCAGCCTGGGGCTTGAACTCATGACCTCAAGATCAAGAGTCACATGCTGTACAGACTAAGCCATTCAGGGGCCCCTATAATAGCTTTCTAATACATCTCCTTGAATTTACTTTGGCCCCACTCTATTTCTACATTACAGGTAGAGTGCCTTTCTTCTGTTTTGCAAGTGAAAATCTGATTATACAACTGCCCCGCTAAAAATTCTTCATGGCTTCCTCTTTATCTTGGGATAAAAATAAAAATTGTTTACTTGGTCCTAAAGGTCCTAAATATTGTGGCATCTGACTACTTCTAGAGACACTTTTTACACACTCTTCTATTTTGCACTCTGTACTCTTACCACAGGACCTGTGCACATGCTCCTCCATCTGCCTGGAATATTTATCTCTCTCTCTATCACTTATGGTTAACTGTAAGGCCCATGAGAGTAGGAACTGCTTCTGCTTTTATATTAGCATAATGCCTATTACAAAGTAGGCAATAAATATTTGGTGAATGAATGAATGAATGAACTGATATGGGTTTAAGACTATAAACTAGTTATTTCCAAAGGTCATCTTATTTTGGAAAGCTGACAGACTCCTGATCCAAAATAAATTTATCAGTGCTTTATCATGGTACCTTGATACTTCCCACATTAGTCACCAAAGGATTCTTCTCAATAATATTTTTGAGCTATGCAAATAACAAACCAGTACTTGTCAAAAAACAGCTGAAGAAGAAAGTCTATCTTCCCTAGGACAATGATAAATTCCACTTATGCAGATCATCTTAAAATATCCAGGTAATCCTTCCATACACGATTTAAAAACACTGATAGACAATGTAATAGTTTTGAAATAGTTTTCTCTGTTTCAAAGAACATGAATACACATGGGGATTATGAATACTCAAAACATTAATGTAACCTATCATCACTTTCCTTTCCTCTATTTCCAGTACCAAATAGTAGCATAACTTAACAAATTTTACTGTCCTTAAATGGAAACATAGGAGTCATCCTAGATTCCTTTTACTCATTTATCTTCAATCACCATTTCATACACATACACAATATCATAAAGATTCCATTCTCTAAATACCTTAGGGGTCCATCCATATCACTCTATCTTCACTACCACAACCCTAATCTAGCCCTTAACATCTCTTGACTGATCAACTGCAATAACCTCCTGATGCATTTCCATCTTTTAATAAGCGAGATTCATGTCATTTTCCATGCTGTAGTCAGTGTGACCTTTTCAAAACACAAATATGTCCATTCAAACGCTTTCACTACCTTCGCATCACCCTACAGAATGATTTATAGTAATAGCTCATAAATCAATGCACTCATACTGTGCCAGTGCTTCCGAAAGCATTTTATGGCATTAATTCACATAATCCTCATCACAGCATTATGAGATAGGTATTGATGTCATCCCATTTTACCAATAAGGAAAGTGAGGCACACAGAAGCTAAATGATTATCGCATGACCTCATAGCTGGTAAGTGATAGAAGCAGATTCAAAGCCAGGCAAGTGTCATTCCAGAATTTGGGCCCTAACCTCTATGCTGTATTGCCTCTTATAAAGTACACCTCTTTTGTTGGGAAAACTGGACAGCCACATGCAGAATGAAACTGGACCAATCTCTTATACCATACACAAAGATAAACTCAAAATGGTTGAAAGATCTATGTGAGACAAGAATCCATCAAAATACTAGAGAAGAACACAAGCAACACCCTTTTTGAACTTGGCCACAGCAACTTCTTGCAAGATACATCTCTGAAGGCAAGGGAAACAAAAGCAAAAATGAACTATTGGGACTTCATAAAGATAAAAAGCTTCTGCACAGCGAAGGAAACAATCAACAAAACTACAAGACAACCTACAGAATGGGAAAAGATATTTGAAATGACCTATCAGATAAAGGGCTAGTATCCAAGATCTATAAAGAACTTACCAAACTCAGCAACCAAGAAGCAAACAATCCAGTCGTGAAATAAGCAGAAGACATGAACAGACATTTCTCCAAAGAAGACTTACACATGGCCAACAAGCACGTAACAAAATCCTCCATATCACTTGCCATCAGGGAGATACAAATCAAAACCACAATGAAATACCACCTCACACAAGTGAGAATGGCTAAAATTAATAAGACAGGAAACAACAAATGTTGGAGAGGATGTGGAGAAAAGGGAACCCTCTTGCACTGTTGGTGAGAATGCAAACTGGTACAACCACTCTGGAAAACAGTGTGGAGGTTCCTCAAGAAGTTAAATAGATATACCCTATGACACAGCAATTGCACTACTGGATATTTACCCCAAAGATACTAATGTAGTGAAATACCAGGACACTTGCACCCCAATGTTTATAGCAGCAATATCCACAATAGCCAAACTATAGAATGAGCCACGATGTCCTTCAACAGATGAATGGATAAAGAAGATGTGGTATATATATATATATATATATATATATATATATATATATATATTATATTATATATTAATAAATAATATACTATATTATATATATACACAATGGAATATTACTCAGCTATCAGAAAGGACGAATACCCACCATTTGCTTTGACATGGATGGAACTAGAGGGTATTATGCTGAGTGAAACAAGTCAATTGGAGGATAATTATCATATGGTTTCATTCATATATGGAATATAAGAAATACTGAAAGGGATTATAAGGGAAATGAGGGAAACTGAGTGGGGAAAAATTAGAGAGGAAGATAAACCATGAGAGACCCCTAACTCTGGGAAACAAAGGATTGTGGAAAGGGAGGTGGGTGGGGGGATGGGGTAACTGGGTGACAGGCACTGAGGAGGGCACTTGATGGGATAAGCACTGGGTGTTATACTATATGTTGGTAAATTGAATTTAAATAAAATTTTTTTTTAATAAAAAAATAGGAAAAAATAAAGTATACCTCTTTAGCATGGCAATCAACACTTTTCATTATCTGGACCTTACCAACACTTTCAGTCTCATTTCCTACATGTAGATCTTAAAAAGTGGGGTCTTGTTTTATCTCTAAACTTTTGTCCATGTAGGTCCCCTGATACTAATATTGTTTTACCCAGGCTAGTCATGGATTACTCCTAGTCACTGAGATTCAGCTCAGGTAGCAGCACTTCCCTCTACATATTTTCTGAATACACCTTCTCCCAGACTACACTGAGAGTTACATCTGCACTCTCTACTGAAATATTAGGAAATGAAATTCCACAATAGATTAAAAAGCACTCACAATTTAATGAAGGGAAGAGACTCATAAATAGACATATATATGGCAACATATTTTGAGATAATTATGTGTGTTTTGCTCAAAGATTTTTGCTTCTCCCTCCCATTTCAAGAAGATAACCAGGCTTTTTTATTTTCCTTATCTCTCCCAAGAGGGCTCCTCCTCCCCTGTTGCCAAGACTAAAAGCAGTTCTGCACACAGACATACCTTCCTAGCTTTTGTATTGTCAAAACTCAAGCTCATAGGTGAGATTATGCTTAGGAGTGCCAATGCAGGTCTCAAGAAGACAGATGAAATTTCTTTTAGGGTATTCAGGAGGGAAAGGAACATAAGCTTTAAACAAAAGGAAAGAAGTCAGGGGTCAGGTAGGGGTTAGAGGTAGCAGGGAGAACAGCTCAACAGTTGATGGTAGCAGCCTAGGAACAGGCAAAAGTTCAGACGAATTTTAATGAGTGTGCTGGGCCTTAGACACAGGGGACCCAATCATAGCAATGATTCAGTCCCCCAAGCATTCCATAGAAGCAGCCGCAGCAAACCTGAAAGGGCCATCCCTGGCTGAGACAAAAAGGGCCTCTCTAGTATTTTGGTCTCGGTATATTTGCATAACCTGGTAGGAAGCTCAAGTATTTTTTTAAAGACTTTATTTATTTATTCATGAGAGGCAGAGACATAGGCAGAAGCAGGCTCCATGCAGGGAGCCCGACGTGGGACTCGATCCCTGGTCTCCAGGATCGCACCCTGGGCCAAAGGCAGGCGCTAAACCGCTAAGTCACCCAGGGATCCCCAGGAGGCTCAAGTATTAACTGAAATTGCATATCTTACTTTCTTGACAGAATGCTGAATACAGGGTAGCTTAAAGGACATATTAAAATGTGAAATTTCTTGCATACCAAGGTTGCAGACTAATTTCATATTAACTTCAGTTATAATAAGGTGTAAATTCTAGGAGAGAGGAAAGCACTTAGAAGCACAGAGGAAAGCACTTAGAAGCACATCTACAAGAGGCTTGGTTTGGCTGCAGTGTAGGAGGTACTAGGTGTGCTTTCTGAGCCATGTTAAAATACTCTGGACTTAATACTGATGGTAGTAAGTGGTACTAACAGGAAACAGTATTGAGGAAAAGTACTGAAGTAGAAGATTTCAAGGAAAAGGTATTAAAAAGCCAAGTGCCTCAGATGCCAACAGACATGGCATGGGGGAAAGTAAGACAAGAACTGCAATGTGTCTGCTGTACTTGGAAATAAGGAGTAATTAGTAATCGATTGAGTGGCTCAGTGTTTGAGCATCTGCCTTTGGCTCAGGTCGTGATCCCAAGGTCCTGGGATCAAGTCCCACATCCGGCTCCCTGCAGGGAGCCTGCTTCTCCCTCTGCCTATGTCTCTGCCTCTCTCTCTGTGGCTCTCATGAATAAATAAAAAAAATCTTAAGAAAACTTAAAAAAGGGCAGCCCGGGTGGCTCAGCAGTTTAGCACTGCCTTCAGCACAGGGCCTGATCCTGGAGACCTGGGATCCCTGCATGGAGCCTGCTTCTCCTTCTGACTGTGTCTCTGCCTCTCCTTCTCTCTCTCTCTGTGTCTCTCATGAATAAATAAATAAATCTTTAAAAAAAAAAGAATTAGCGATTTTGGTAAAGGTGGCTATATGTATGGACCACTTTTTATTGGAGCTTAGTTGTATGGGTTGTGCTAGTCTTGGTTGTACAGAGAAGGGTTAAGAAAATGTATCTTTTTTTTTCTTTGCTGAGAAAAGAACCCATGCAGAGGAAGAGACTAAAAGACAGAAGAGAAAGGGAATAATTACGTAAAGAGATCTCTGAAAAAGCAAGAGGTCAGCATGTAATCTAAAACAAAAGTGGAGGGGATCCCTGGGTGGCTCAGCAGTTTGGTGCCTGCCTTTGGCCCAGGGCGCGATCCTGGAGTCCCAGGATCGAGTCCCACGTCAGGCTCCCGGCATGGAGCCTGCTTCTCCCTCTGCCTGTGTCTCTGCCTCTCTCTCTCTCTCTCTCTCTCTCTTTATGTCTATCATAAATAAATAAATAAATCTTTAAAAAAATAAAACAAAAGTGGAAACACTGAATTTGGACAGAGACAAGAAAAAAGCATGGATGAAGACAAAAATTGATATGTCTATAAAAGATAGTGAGGTGGGTGCATAAGAGGTTTGGGTGCACATGATGGCATTTATTTTCTGTGTTTTCACAGAAAACAGGAGGAGGTAGGAGACAAGCTTACCTCCTGAAAATAAATATGTAGTAGCTGAATAGAAGGCTCAGAGGGAGAGCAGAAAGTTTGCAGTAGCCACCAAAGAGGGTGTAAAAGAACTGAGGGAAATCCAGATGACTCGGAGTAAAGACATGTAGAAGGATGATCTGGTTAGTACCTATTCATTCTTCAGATTTCAGCTCAGATGTTGCTTGCTGAGAAAAGTTTAAATGAGGCCCCTGTTATTGCTGTATGAGCACTATATTTCCGTTAAAGACCTGTAATGGTTTTAACCTTATACTAACTGTGGGATTATCAAGTTAATTTCTATTCCAACTTAACCAACTGAGCCACCTGGGTGCCCTCATTTTTAACATTTCTATTGCCTTTCACAACATTAGTAGTGATCAAGACATTTGGCTCATTTTACAGATAAAGAAACTAAAAGCAAGATTGTTTAGTCCTTAGTTTATTATTCTCTGCTCAAAATAATCATCATCATAATTTTATGCAATTTACCTATGTCTTAAACTCTCTGAATTTAATAAAATTTGCATAAAAATCAGCTGGTAAATCCCCTCTATTCATGTCACAGTTTCATATACCCTCATACATATTAAACAAAGAAAGTGAATCTGGAAATATACAAAGTGACTGCAGTGTGTAAAAGTGATCGTCAGATTTAAGTGTTAACTATGTATTTTTTCCAGAAGAAAACAAGCATCAAATGTATAAGATGCTAGTTCATTTCAGAGCGAAAGCAATGAAAATTAGAAATTTTATTTTAATGACTCTACTATAGACGTATATAATCATGATATACAAATAAATGAAAATGATCACATACAGAAGATATGCATGTTTCATAAATCAGATCTAATATCATATAAAACATAGTAAGTCATTCATTTTGGAGGAGTTCTATGGTTATTTCTGAGCTTAAGAGATAAAAGTTGCTGCAAAGTAGAGAATTCTCTTTTGGAATGCCTGAGTGGTTCAACAGTTGAGTGCCTGCCTTTGGCTCAGGGCATGATCCCAGATTCCAGGGTTCAAGTCCCACATCAGGCTCCTTGTATGGAGTCTGCTTCTCCCTCTGCCTGTGTCTCTCATGAATAAATAAAATATTTTAAAAAGAGAGAGAGAATTCTCATTTATAGGAAAAAGCCACATAGAAAATAATGTAATGTACACTAGGTATATTATATAAGACTGATGAATCACTGACCTCTACCTCTGAAGCTAATACATTATATGTTAATTAATTTAATTTAAATAATAAAAGAGGAAAAGTTTTAAAAAGAAAAGAATTTCAGAAAACTTCTTAACTCTAAAATGCAATTATCCTTATCATTTCCAAAGGACCAGTTTTGCTTATAAGAGGTAATACTTTTAGAGGAAATAAAGGCCAATAAGAAAACAACTAGAAATTAAAAGCAATAATGTTATTCATACTGATTACCCAGCATCTATTAATTGGCTGCATACAAAAAATGCAGTATTTCCTCAAATTAGTATATATCAAGTCAAACATTTTTCCATGACATTTATGAGCCTATTTTCTATTTAGAAAATTTTAACTATTTCTTTTTAAAGTAAATTACCTCTCATCCCCACACTTCCTCCCCCAAACTTCAGTTCCAGACTTACTGTGAGTGAATAATGTATCCAGTTACAATCAAATTCTTCTGAAATCTGTCTCAATGAACAGCTTCTTAGCTTAATGGATTTTAAATGACCTAAGAAATGAAGTCTTTATGTAGGAGGAGCTCTGGTTTATCCATGGAATGTACTGTCATGAGAAAATTTGCATTCAAAGCAGGTCAGCATTCAAGGTTATATTTGTCAAAAGATTCAGAGGAAATCACAAGTTCATCTGAGTGATTTTCTTTCCCTTTTAACTAGTTCCTGATATGGCATTTTCAGTATGCCAATGTTATCTTACTATGTGACTCACCACATTGGGAATTAAAAGATAATCCAAAGGTAAGTATGTGATTGCCAGGTCTATGCTGTTTCTTCAGAGTGTACTATCCAAAGTACTTCACTGTTTTGAGTTTCAAATACCTTAAGTATGAAAAAGAGTCATAAATGGATAGGGAATCTGGAAACCTGGGTTCTACTTTAGGTTTTCCCTCCCACAATCAGCTAGGTGGCCTTGGGCAATTTCCATAAATTCTTTAGGCCTCAGTTTCAAAACATTTATTAAATGGAACTTCAGAAGTCATCTAGTCTAACCTTCAATTCTAAGCAAAAATTGCCTCTGCATTTCACTAATAGATGGTCAGTTTCTCATATGTAAAATTAGCAGCTAGAACTAAATGATGTCTTAAGTTTCTGATTTCTAAAATCCTTAGTGTTGGAACGCCTGGGTGGTTCGGCGGTTGGGTGTCTGCCTTCTGCTCAAGGCTTGATCCTGGAGTCCGGGGATCGAGTCCTGAATCAGGCTCCTTGCACAGGGCCTGCTTCTCCCTCTGCCTGTGTCTCTGCCTGCCTCTCTCTGTCTCTCTCTGTCTCTCATGAATAAATAAATAAAATCTTTAAAAAAAATAAATAAATAAATAAAATCCTTAGTGTTGGGGGGGTCGGCAAAAAAAATAATAATAATAAAATAAAATACTTAGTGTTGTAATTAAAATTCAGTCATTGTCATGTATGTGGGGTTTTTTTTCCCGTTGAAAGTTTATCAAATATATCGTTACATAACGAAACAAGATTTTATTTCAGCCCAGGTAAAAGTAAATAAAGAAATTTAAATCACCATCAAATTGCCCCTCAATATTCAAGTCTCTGCAGGGTAATCTCCATGTCCAGGAACCATGCAAAGCCATAAGAAGCTGGAACACTTTGAATGCTTTTCTAAAGTATATGACATGGTGTCAGGTACTTATTCCAAAATACAAGTAAATTGAGATTGAATCCAGTCTATATATCACCTAATATTCCACTGGTTAAAAAGCATCTTCCTCAGTTCAAAACACAGGTACAGACTTGATAAATTCTCTCAGATACCAAAGATACATTTTACAATTAATATGTGAACAAATAAAAGGCAAGGGGTCTAAATGAAGAGAAGACCGTGGATACAGTCTTCTATTCTTTTTTCTAAAGATTTTATTTATTTATTCATGAGAGACACAGAGAGAGAGAAAGAGAGAGAGAGAGAGAGGCAGAGACACAGGCAAAGGGAGAAGCAGGCTCTACACAGGGAGCCCAATGCGGGACTTGATCCTGGGACCCCAGGATCACACCCTGGGCCCAAGGCAGGTGCCAAACTACTGAGCCACCCAGGCGTCCCCAGGCTTCTCTTCATTATTAACTTTATCTTTAATTCTAAGATTTTTAAAAAATTTTTATTCACTGCATAGTTGATCCTTCACCCTAAATTGAAATGGTCAGGTGGGAAGAAATTGAGCATTGTTTAGAGAGTTTGGTATCTGCTTTTCAGATGTGTGCTAGTTTGTTTGTTTCACAATTATTTTTCCAAAAATTATTTATCAGAACTACATGAGAAATATTCTAATCAGAATTTGCTGACATGATGGTAAGAAAAATACTGAGATTCAAAATCTTCTTTCCTTTTCCTGTGATTGCAATTTCAATTAACTTATTTATCTTCTTCTATTCAAAAAATTCTCCATGAAGTTTTCTTCAAGCTTCCTGTTTTCCCCAAATCTCCTGGCTCTTGCAAACATTTCATTATACTATATTTTATAGTTTTAACAGAGTTACAATTAAAAGAAATACATATATAATCATATCTTGGAATGATACAGTGCATTTATTTATAGGCTTGCAAACCATAAGCTAAATATAGTTAATACAATTGGGAAAAGTTTTTAAAAATAAAATAAAATACAGATGGAAGCAATAGTACACCATGCCTCAGACACTAAGTTTCATTAAATAGGAACTTCCACCCTGATTTTATAGCTTAATCAGTAAAAGCATGGCTAAGCTTTGCTTCATGGTGTGAAGCATGATAATTTCGGGTGCCTGGGTGGCTCAATTGGTTAAGAGTCTGCCTCTTAATTTTAGTTCAGGTCATGATCTCAGAGACTTGAGATTGAGTCCCACATCAGGCTCAGAGCTCAGTGAGAAATCTGCTTGTCCCTCTCCCTCCCCCTTACCCCTCACCCCCTGCTTGCCACGCTCTCTCTTTTGTAAAATAAATACTCTCTTTTAAAAAAGAATTCATTTTAATATACCAAAAATCCAAAAATCCTATTTAATGGCTTTCTACTGATATCAATAGAAGTTGCCAATGATAATTGTGTGCTTGTACCTTAGCACTCATTACTCTGCCCCAGATATAAGGCACGTTGCAACCCCTAATAAAGAGAATTTGGGAGTAAACCTTATTGGCACAGAGAAAGGAGGCTAGATAAAACTAATTGAAGCAGTCCCTCCCTAGCTGGAAGTTAGTCCCAAATCAAGAGTGTAAACCAACATTTGATGCAGGTCAGGGTCAGTGTCACCTAGGGCGCAAGTAGTGAAGAGGTACATCAAAGCCTCAGGGTAGGGAAGTTCTTCAGGATAGTTGGGATCAAGTCAATCTTCTGGGAGAATTGGTTCTGCAAGTAATCAACAGTCAGTTCTGGAAGGGGACCAACAGAAACTAGGGAAAAAGATTTAGGCCTGGGCAGTAATTTCAGCAGAGACTGAGTTTCCATATGGGAGCCAAAGTCCAATTAAACAGCCAACAGCAGATGGTGGGGTAAGAAACAAAGGCTTAAGTCTGATGCTTACAAAGTTTCCCAGGGACCCAAATCAATTCCAGAGGCACAGCACACACTAGGCTATTTCCAGACTTCTACCTGCTAAAAGAGAACAGCTCTCACTGGGGCAGAGCTGTGTAGGCATTGAGACTTCATAGGCTGACACCATGAAGTGAAACTAGGACACATACCAAGGTACACAAGTACAATTCCTGGACTTTCCAGCAGGAACATACAGTACTTTATTATCCTCCTGAGATAGCTAAATAGATAACTATTTCAGTTTTACAAATGGATATCACTCAAGTTTCAATAGGTTGTTACTTTCCAGAAGTCAAAAATTCAAGAGAAATAAAATCTAGGTGGGCCCGATACCTAGCCCAGTGCTTATGCTCTTCCTGCAGAGTCATACTACTGCTAGAATTCTCTTTGATATCTCAGTAGCTGAACTAGTTGACTAGCAGGAATCATGATACCTCTTTCACTATGCAAAGCTATAGCTCCTATTCTGTTGACCATCAAAACAGGAAATGAGTATTCCTGAACTGCTGCTCAAATGAAGTAATCAGCAAAGTCAGTATCAGTATTTAGTGCCTCAAAGTGTTATTTCCTTTGTAAGTTTCAAGGATACTAAATAAGCAAAAACAAGAAAAATAAATATTAAAGAAATAAAAATAAAATGCTGACTATTTGGTTTATAGGTACAGGTGCACATACACACAGAGCTCTTAACAAAATTACTAGATTTGAGGACAGTTTTTAAACATTCAGGCAAATGTCAAACTTATAATGTTCTGAGAGGCTTTTTTCACATATCACCCCCAAAAACCTGACCTGAAAAGTTATTTGGTAGACTTGGCATATTGTACGGAAAAGCAGTATCTTATAAAGAACACACTCTGAGACAGAAGGCATCTAGACTGCCTGCTTTCCCTGAATTCCAGTCTTTTTATACTGAAACCAACTAATTTATGAATCCTGAATTCCCCTCCACACTACCATAGATTCAACAGAATACCAGAGTTTAGATTCTCAGGAGACCCACATGAGTTGAGAAATACAGTTAGCAACATCATGATCCAGTACCTACATTAACACCAAATACACTTAAACACAGACCCACAAACCACAGAGGTCAGCAGCACCAGACTCTACTTTCTATTCACTCACATTCATTCAACCTTTATACAGCAACGATGTGCCAAACACTGTGCTAGATGCTGAGGGTACAAAGATGAGTTAAATACTATCTCATGTAGCTCAATGCTAGTTAGAGTGGGAAAAACTATAGAAACTACTGAATAATTACAGTACAGTGTGATAAGAACAGCATACTATAACAGAATCCATAGAATCATTGGCAGCTAAAGAGCTCAGACAAGAGAACTCATTCTACCTGCTTTGTGATGAAAAGGGTATCTTCTGGCAGAAATCGCTTTGGTGGTCATTCTTGTTCCTGATGTCAAATTGTGATATAATAAATAAACATATTTGGTCTTTGTCTTCAGTTCCTGGCACAGAGCTCCTAAAACCCTTAGAAATTCCTGAATGACAGAGGTGTCTTTTGTTATTCATAATGAGCCCCTTTCATCCCTACCTGAGCTTATGCTAATGAGGTGACTATTGGTGAGCCCCTAGATAGCATCAGGATGAAGGTCAGTTGCCAGAGGAATCAACCACATGATTAGAGGGTAGGAACTATCAGCCCCATCTCCCAATCCCCCACTTCCATCCCCACACCTGAACTTCTGAGAGGGAAGAACTAGAAGTTGAGTTCAATCACCAATGGCAAACGACTTAATCAGATAGGATGGACCTAAGGTAGCCATTCTAGCAGGAATATACTATCGTTGGCCATTCTAGCTGGAATATAGGTATTACTTTATTTTATCCATTTATCTCCCTGAGATAGCTAAGAAGATACTATTTCAGTTTTACAAGTGGATATCATTCAAGTCTCAATAGGTTAAGTTACTTTCCAGAAGTCAAAAATTCAAGAGAAATAAAATCTATGTGGGGATCCCTGGGTGGCGCAGCGGTTTGGCGCCTGCCTTTGGCCCAGGGCACGATCCTGGAGACCCGGGATCGAATCCCACGTCGGGCTCCCGGTGCATGGAGCCTGCTTCTCCCTCTGCCTATGTCTCTGCCTCTCTCTCTCTCTCTGTGTGACTATCATAAATAAATAAAAATTAAAAAAAAAAATCTATGTGGCCCTGGATTGGTCCATGGCTTAGTAATGAAGCTTCCATAAAACACCTAAACAGGGGCACCTGGGTGGTTCAGTGGTTGAGCATCCACCTTTGGTTCAGGTCGTGTTCCCAGGGTCTTGGGATCGAGTCCTGCATCAGGCTCCCCACAGGGAGGCTGCTTCTCCCTCTGCCTATGTCTCTGCCTCTCTCTGTGTGTCTCTCACAAATAAATAAAATCTTAAAAACCCCACCTAAACAGCCAAGTGCACAGAGCTTCCACATTGAAGAACACATGGAGGTACCAGCAAGGTGACATGCTTGGAAAGAGAATGGAAGCTTCTCAAGATGCATCACCCCTACAAACACACAACACACACACACACACACACACACACACACACACACACTTACATACACACCTTGCCCTAAGCATCTTTTCCATTTGGCTGTGCCTGAGTTGTATCCTCTATAATAAACATGAAAGAGTAAGCAAAGTATTTTCCTGGGTTTTTCTAGTGAATTATCAAACCTGAGAGGGGTCATGGGAACTCCTGAATTTATCACCAGCTAGTTAGAAATACCGGAACTTTCAGTTGGCATCTGAAGAAGGGATAGTCTTATGGGACCGGGCCCTTATCCTGTGGAGTCTTTGCTAACTACATGTGTAATATAGTATAGCATGTATTATATAATTACATGTATAATGTCAGAATTTGAATGAATAGTAGGATATTCAGTTACGTCACAGAATCTGAGACTGGATAATTGCTTGATGTCAGAAAACATCCCTGACAAGTCAATCTTCTTTTTTTTCAAGATTTTATTTATTTATGCATGAGAGACACAGCAAGAGAGGCAGAGACATAGGCAGAGGGAAAAGCAGGCTCCCTGCACAGAGCCTGATGCAGGCCTTGATCCCAGGACCCTGGGATTACACCCTGAGCCAAAGGCAGATGCTCAACCATCGAGCCACCCAGGTGGCCCATCAATCTTCTTTATAACTGTTTATGCATCAAATATTTGGAAAGACCTAGGTCTTTTCAGGAAGTTTATCAAGATAAAGTTGCCTGATGAACTGTGGCAGAGTTGGCTAATGTTTTTCAGTATCCATAGCTAATGTTATCCAGTATTCTTCCACTCTTCCTTTTATTAATTGAAACTCATAAACTTTAGCTGTGTACACAGCCTCCCAATCAAAGACTATATTTTCCAGACTCCTTTGCAGTTTGGTATGAAGATATGACAGAAATTTAGAGGATGATATGCAAATAGAAGTGATATGTACAACCTTTGGATCATTTTGACAAGAAAATCTCTTGTCCTCTTCCTTCTCTCCCCTCACTGAACTAGCAGGCTATTGCACAGACGGGATAGTAGGGACCACATTTGACCACAGAGACAAAGTCAACATACTAGGAGATGGCAAAGCTACAAGGTAGAAGGATTCTGAGCCTTGATGACCTGCAGCAGTGCTGGCTGTCCACCTCTGATCTGTTGCTTGAGCCATAATCTTTTGAGGTCTCTTGATTACAGCAACTTACCTTGTACCCTAAATAATACAGAAATAAATCTTCATTAAAGTGGAAGTGATATTACTTAATGTGTTATCCTTCCCAAAGTCATTTGTATCTGGAATCCAAAAATCAAAGAATGTATAAAGTCCAAAGGAAAAATATCCTAGTGATGTTTCAGACCTAGTGACAGACCAGAAGTTTTTAGTTTGGGTTTTGGTTTGTATTTCCCTCGCCTTTGAATCTCAGCATACAAGTAATTGTCTATTCTCTCACTCTTTTAATTTGACCCTGACTCTAAGCTCTGACATGTCTGTTTCTCTCCTTAGTATGTGACTCCCTTAAGAGCAGGAAGTGTGCCTTACTTGCCTCTATAAAACTACTTCCTGAATATAGCATATGTTCAATAAATATGTATCAAATGCTTCCAGTGAAGGTAATCAAAACAGCCACATTTCCTCTCTTTTTAAAAACTCTTCCACAAAGAACTTTTATTCTAATAATGCAAATAACTAAATGACCAAAATAATAATTACAGAATAAGCTGATATTGTTGATTGAAACTTGTCAGGCCTATGTTTAATGATTACCCATGGTCTTTAGTCATCACGATGAACCCATGATGTATATACTACCATTGACATCCCCGTTTTACAGAAAAGATAACTGAGGCTCAAAGAAGTAACAAAACAAAACAAAACAAAAACCTTTCTCAATAACTCACATTTAGGAAACAGCTTAAATAGGGATTTGAACCCAGGACTGCTTAACATTAAAAGATACTTTCTTAGCTACAATATAGTCTACCATATGATCCTCCAGAAATGGCCTGGTAATGTGTAGGGTGGCAAGGGAAAAATAATCAGCCTGGTTTAAGAATGAGTTACAGAAAAAAAAAAAAAAAAAAAAAGAATGAGTTACAGAGGGTAGCCCAGGTGGCTCAGCGGTTTAGCACTGCCTTCGGCCCAGGGTGTGATCCTGAAGACCCAGGATTGAGTCCCGAGTCGGGCTCCCTGCATGGAGCCTGTTTCTCCCTCTGCCTGTGTCTCTCATGAATAAATAAAATCTTTAAAAAAAAAAATGAATGAGTTACAGATAATAAAGCTAATGTAAACTATGTGGTATGAGAAAGCCAAATCAATATAAATTATGCTTGTAAAAAACTTTTGCTAGTTTCCAGATCAATGAGTATCTTTAACTTGAAAATCTGTTCATGGGGAAATTATTTAATCTGGTCTGATCCTTGGCACAGTTATCTAAAAACTGAAGAAAACTGCCCTGGAATGTTCATAAGGATTGCTGTTTTGTGTAAAAATATTTCAGAGAACAATGGAAGAAACAGCATAGACAGAAAATAGACTTCATAAGAACAGTTTGCATGTAGTATCTGCTATCAAGTATTTTGTTAATCAGATATATTTCTAAATTTGCTATTGAGTAAGAATATTCAAGCCTATGTAAAAGCAGAAATAGCTAAATGATATCAAATGTACCCATTATTCAGATTCAACAACTATCAAGATAACATATTTATTAATTATCTAATGAGAACTGATACTCCTATTCTCAGACATCAGTAAGTATGTTCAGAGAAACTCAAACTGGTAATGCTGAAACAAATTTAAAAATTCTAGTCTCTCTCTTTTAATAGTCAAGAAAATAAAGGACCTAAATGAAGAGATGATCTAATCAAGGTCATTTAGAAGCCTATGTAAGAATCAGTTTTCTGATTCTTATTGCTATTCAGTGATAAACACTCTTTACTTGACTCCTTTGAAAACAATGAAATGTGATAAAAGCCTTTTCTCTATAAATCCATTAAAACAGACTAGGCTGTTCTCCAAATATGTCTTTTCTACCTACATTTTTTCCAAGAACACAAGTTACAAAACAACTCTCCCATTTATGCCTTTTAAGGTATAAATGAATTAGGAACACCTGGGTGGCTCAGTGGTGGATAGCCTCCCTTCGGCCCAGGGCATGATCCCGGGGTCCCGGGATAGAGTCCCACGTCAGGCTCCCTGCATGGAGCCTGCTTTCTTCCTCTGCCTGTGTCTCTGCCTCTCTCTGTGTCTCTCATGAATAAATAAATAAATAAAAATCTTTTTTAAAAAAGGTACAAATGAATTATAAAATAAACAGTTCTTCAATCAAAAGAATTCAGAGAAACAATCATATAGAATTTTACCGTAACATCATGATCTTTCCCGATTTGTCTCTTGATAATGCTGAGACAGGAACAAACACATGATGAACTTGTTAATGAACTATTAACAGGAAACCAGAGTGTACACATGTGTGTCCTTAGATTGAGGCTTAGTAAAATTAGGAAGTTAAGTTCCAGCTGGAGACCGGACAACCGGCAGAAAATTCCTAACAGCCAGAGCACATCATACTTTCAGGAAAAATAAAGATCAACAACACATATGAATTTTCTCATGTTGTCACTCTATTAGTGGCAGGCATATGGGTTTTCAAATGCTTAAGGAGGCTATTAAACAGGGTCTCAAAACCATCTTATCTACTATTCTTTACATTTGATTTAGAAGAAAACCACAGATTTTATGGGTCATATTCACTGCATATTAATATATGACTCTAAAGTGGTTATACTGACTGAAAAGAGAACAGCTAGATCTTTTACACTAATATTGAGATGATCTTGTGAGTAGCATTTCAGATTAGCAGCACATCTTTGAAGAAATGTTTTCTTTCTTTCCCTCAGACCATGACCCACTTTCTCCCTAGGCTACTGCCATTTAGTGATTCATCAGTTTAGTAAGTCAGTTATTTCTTCAACAAATAGTTATTGAGTTTGTGCCAGGTAATGGGGGATACAGCAATGAGTGAACAAATTCCTGCCCTCATTGAATTGACCTTCCAGTAATGGAGATAGACCATAGACAAATAAACAAGCAAAAATACATTAGGTAATGATAAATGCCATTAAAAAAGAGCAGGGTAAGATGTTAAATAGTGATGAGTGAAATGAGGGAAAGAGGCTATTATATTTATTTTTTTAAAAGATTTTATTTGGGCAGCCCGGGTGGCTCAGCGATTTAGTACCGCCTTCAGTCCAGGGCGTGATCCCGGAGTCCTGGGATCGAGTCCCATGTCCAGCTCCCTGCATGGACCCTGCTTCTCCCTCTGCCTGTGTCTCTGCCTCTCTTTCTCTCTCTCTCTGTCTCTCATGAATAAATAAATAAAATATTTTTCAAGATTTTTAAAAATATTTTATTTATTTATTCATGAGACACACACACACACACACACACAGAGGCAGAGACATAGGCAGAGGGAGAAGCAGGCTCCATGCAGGGAGCCGGACATAGGACTCCGGGATCATGCCCTGGGCTGAAGGCGGCACTAAACCACTGAGCCACCAGGGCGTCACAAAGAGGCTATTTTAGAAAGGAAGATGAGAAAGGCCTCTATAGACAGAATGTGAATAAAGGATGGAGGGAGTCATGAAGATGACCGAGAGTGTTTCAGGTAGACAGAATAGCAAGTGCCACAGCCCTGAAGAGGAACCATGTCTGGTGACTGCTGCTAGGAGGCCTGTGTTGCTGGAGCAGAGTAAGCAAGGAAGAAAGGAGGAGGAAAAATAAGAGAGGTAGAGGGGACAGTTTGTGTGGTGCCTCATAGGCTAGTATACTTTGACTTTTGTTCTGAGTGAGATAGGGAACCACTTGAAGGTTTTGATCAGGGAAGCATATAGAATTAGTTCTGTTTTATTTTTTATTTATTTATTTTTTTAGTTCTGCTTTAAAGATAACTCCGGGGATGCCTGGGTTGCTCAGTGGTTAAGCGTCTGCCTTCGGCCCAGGGCATGATCCTGGAGTCCCAGGATCAAGTCCCACGTTGGGCTCCCTACAGGGAGCCTGTTTCTCCCTCTGCCTGCGTCTCTGCCTCTCTCTCTCTCTCTGTCTCTCATGAATAAATAAATAAAATCTTTTAAAAAAATAAAGATAACTCTGGTTGCTGAGTAAATAATCAAATGCGTGGGCACAAAATGATAGCAGGGAGATGACTTGGGAAGGTCTTGTAATTGTCTAACCAAGAGATGATGGCGGCATGTGTGATGATGGTGAGAAGCACCATATTCTAAATATAGCATGATTGTGAAAGTAGGGCTGGTATAATTTTCTAAGGATTGGACATGGGTTATGCACAAGAGAGGGCAATCAAAAATGATGCCAAGGATTCTAATCTAAACAACTAGGTAAACGGTGATGACACTTATTGAAAGGAGGCACACTGGGGGAGGAGCAGTGTTGATATGGGAATAAAGAATTCAGTTTTGGACATGACAAGTTTGAGCTGCTCATTCAACTTCCAAATTGAAACACAGAGTAGACAGCTGGATACATTAGTCTGGAACTTAGGGGACAACTTAGTACGAAAGATAAAATTTGAGAGTTAATGGTATATAAATGGTACTGAACTCCCTGAGACTGAATGAGATTGCCTGGTGACCATTTATATGAGTTGTGTAACAAGTTAGAGGATGGGCAGTTCTAAAACTCAAAAATTAGGAATTCTAGAGAATTACAATACCATTAAAGAAAGATGAACATTTGTTGACTGAGATAATGATCAGACGTCACAAAACCAAAGGATGTTATTTGGTTTGAACCTTTTTGTCCTTTATTCTCAATTACAAAAGTATATTCTCTCACATGGTAACCTGTTAGAACTAATTCAATACAATATCTTTCTTTAAACTATTCTGAGTTGTTTTAAATAGTCAAAGTTTCAGCAATGCTAAAACTACGTTGCTATCACGGAGTTTCTAAAAGCCACATAGTCTTTTATTCTCTTATAAAACTCATTTTTACAAAATCTCTTACTTTTCTAAAAACTTTCATTGCCTGGCTGATGGCATTACCACATTAAAATATTAAACTTTCCTACTTTTAGATAACACATTTCATTTCTTTTAAAAGGAATTTGAGGGGCAGCCAGGGTGGCTCAGTGGTTTAGCACCGCCTTCGGCTTAGGGTTTAATCCTGGAGACCCGGGATGGAGTCCCATGTCCAGCTCCCTGCATGGAGCCTGCTTCTCCCTCTGCCTGTGTCCCTGCCTCTCTCTCTCTCTCTCTCATGAATAAATAAATAAAATATTTTAAAAAAATAAAAGGAATTTGAGGAACGCCTAGGTGGCTTAATGGTTTAGCATCTGCCTTTGGCTCAGGGTGTGATCTGGGGTCTCGCATCAGGCTACCCGCAGGGAGCCTGCTTCTCCCTCTACCTATGTCTCTGCCTCTCTCTCTGTCTCTCATGAATACATAAATAAAATCTTTAAAAAAAAGGAATTTGAAGAGCAATTAAAAAACATTGTGCTCATGTGACAATAACTGAATATTTCTCTTAAGACAAAGCTGTTAGAAGACTCATAATTTCAGTACTTAAATGACACAATTAAAAAATCCTTTAAACTCAGCAACTTGTACACTTTAAATATGTTTAGTTTTTTGTATGTCAATGATAAGTACCTCATTAGCTGTTAAAAATAATTTTTTATTCAGTACGTTGCCTCTTTCCTTTGTTGATGGTTTCCTTTGCTGTGCAAAACCTTTTTATTTTGATAGTTTATATCTGATAAGAAGTTAATATCCAAAATACATAAAGAACTTGCACAACTCAGGGCACCTGAGTGGCTCAATCAGTTAAGCATCTGATTCTTAATTTTGGCTCAGGTCATGATTTCAGGGTTGTGAGATTGAGCCCTACATCAGGCTCCAAGCTGACTGTGGAATCTGCTTAAGATTCTCTCCTACCCTTTGCCTCTCTTCACCACCCATGCACACACACACTCTCTCTCTCTCTAAAAAAAAAAAAAAGAAAAAAAAAAGGAACCTATACAACTGAACACCCCCAAACAAGCAATTCAATTAAAAAATGAGCAGAGGACCTGAACAGATATTTTAAAAGAAGACATACAGATGGCCAACAGACACATGAAAAGATGCTCAACATCACTACACTACTTATCAGGGAAATGCAAATCAAAATCACAAATGACAGGAAATATCAAGAATTGGCAAGGATGTGGAGGAAAAGGAACTCTCATGCACTGTTGGCCAACACCAAATTGGTGCAGCCGCTGTGGAAAACAGCAGGAAGTTCCTCATAAAATTAAAAATAGAAAACCATATGATCTAATAATTCTGCTAGTGGGTATTTACCCAAAGAAAATCAAACCATTAATTCAAAAAGATATATGCACTCCTATGTTTATTGTAACATTATTTACAATAGCCAAGATATGGAAGCAACCTGAGTATCTTTTGATAGATGAATGGATAAAGAAGATGTGAGATCTTGCCATTTGTAGCAACATGGAGGGAGCTTAAGGGTATTATGCTAAGTAAAATAAGTCAGATTGAGAAAGACAAATACCATATGATTTCACTCATATGTGGAATCTAAAAAAGAAAACAAATAAATAAATAAACAAATAGTAGAATCAGATCTATAAATACAGAGAACAAACTGATGGTTGCCAAAGGGAAGGGGAGTAGGGGGATGGACAAAGTGGGTGAATATGAGTGGGAGATAGTCTTTCAGTTATGGAATGAATAAGGCATGGGAATAAAAGGCACAGTATAAGGAATATAGCCAATGATATTATAATAGGGCTGTATGGTGACAGATGGGAGCTACACTGGTGGTGAGCATAGTGTAAGGTACAGAGATCTTGAATCACTATGTCATACACCTGAAACTTATATAACTATACTCAAATAAAAAAGAAATTTGAAGTACCTGGCTGGCTTAGTTGGTGGTGTATGTGCCTCTGGCTCTTAGTCCAGGCCCCACCTTAGACAGAGATATTACAAAAGAAAAGAAGAGAAAAAAAGAAAAGAAAAGTAAAGAAAAGAAAAGAGAAAAGGAGAAAGAGAAAAAGGAGAAAGAAAGAAAAAGAAAGAAAAGAAAGAAGAAGAAAGAAAGAAAGAAAGAAAGAAAGAAAGAAAGAAAGAAAGAAAGGAAGGAAGGAAGAAAATAATGTGGGTTGTTTCTATTAATTCTCCTTTCTTGTGTCACCAAATTATTGCACTGATTTCCAGTTACTGGTAGCTTCAGTTGATCTTTTTGGTACATTCCCCTTATTTGTTATGTGCTATGTTTAAATGTTGAGAGGAAAGTTACATACCATTTTCCTTGGTTCTGACCTACTCTCTAGCAAGCACATATGACACAGAGTAAGAAGAAGACACAGAAGAACTAAGAGAAAATGAACATATACATGCTAAATTGATCATACTAGTTCCATATCTGAATAGAGTGTCTAAGAGCATTAAATCTGGAGTCAGAAGGCCTAAAGGCAATAATTAATCCTTATTATTTCTTTCTGCCTATCTATACATGTGGGGATATATACACATGTATATAGATACACATATTCATGACAACTTTTAAAAATAAACTTTTTGAAATTTTTTCATAATTTCAGAATATTAAAAATATTGTTACTAGTTTATTGGTTAACTATATATTTCTGGAGGTCAGACCATAAATATAGAGAGGAAAAACTGAATGTTAATGGGGGGGATAGGGGAAATATGTGATGGAGATTAAGGAGTACACTTGTGATGAGCACCTGGTGATGCATACAATTGTTGAATCACTATATTGTACACCTGAAACTAGTATAATGCCATGTGTTAACTAACTGAAAATAAAATAAATATTAAAATAAATATTAAAAAAAAATCTGGAGTCAGATTGGCTGGATAGATCTCAGAACTATCATTTACTAGCTGTGTGACCCTGGAAAATGTACTAAACATCTCTATGCCTCAGTTTCCTCACCTTTAAAATGGAGGATAGTGGGATGCCTGAGTGGCTCAGTGGTTGAGTGTCTGCCTTCGGCTCAGGGCATGATCCTGGAGTTCCGGGATCAAGTCCCACATTGGGCACCCTGCATGGAACCTGCTTCTCCCTCAGCCTGTGTCTCTGCCTCTCTCTGTGTGTGTCTCTCATGAATAAATAAAATCTTTTAAAAAATCTCTAATAAATAAATAAATAAATAAAATGGAGGATAGTAACGGGGCTTACATCATACGATTATAGTGAGAATTAAATGAATTTATATGTATAAAGCACCTACTATGTGCCACACACACACACAAGTAAGCCTATGTGTGAATTAGGTAATGGAAGATTTTGATCAGAAGGGTAAAGCTCCAACTTTACTAGCCAATATTTCTCCTTGCCACCTACTGGGTGTATAACATCCCAATAATAGCATCACTCCTCTAAGACAAGCTCCCCAAGCAGGAATTATTTTTCTCTAAAAATCCCATTGATATTTACATAAAGTACTCAACAGGTCTGTGTGGGAAAGAAGCAGTGTTAGTCTTTCACATTTGTACTGCATGACTAATTCTTATCTTGAGTAGTTTGCAAAGTACAAAGACTAGGATTGGTAAACTTCAGTGATATATAAGGAATGAATATGTGAATATGTGGATACATGCATAAATGAAATAAAGAGTTCTTGAAGAGGGAGGACAAACACAATGAAAAAGTATCAAAAGGGAGGGAAATAGGAAAGCAAAAACTGCTAAGCCACCAAAGATTTCATTCCCCACTTGGCAACTGTTCCTAAGCCTCCTGAATTTTTTTAAGAGGAACCATTTTCTGTAAATGCTTAACAGAAATCCCTTAAGTTCCACTGTTGATAGAAAAAAGGCCTTTCTTTTAGAAAAAAATGAAGTACAGAGTGTCTCAGGATACAATATCCACAAATAATTGTAAATGCCCAAACATAAAATAACAATGACAAGATCCCTTCCCTGGTTTATCAATTCCATATGCCAAAGTGGGTTACAGAATCTCAGGGACTCACATGATAGAATAAAGGATTTGAATTTAAGGGAGCCAGTGTAGAAAAGCTGTTATCATTTTACTTCTTCCTAAAGGTTGGAAAACTTAAATTAGTGGAAAGGAGTAATGGAAAATATCTTACAAATCTTTTAAGTAAAAATGGTCATACATGTAAATTTGATTTGTGATATTTATAGCTATTTATAAAGGCTTAAATATCCTTTGCATCCTTTGCACCTTTCAATAATTACTAAAGTGTCTTTTTTTTTTTTTTTTTTGCCTAAATAATCTCAGTGATGAGGTAGCCATGCAAATATTCAGAAGCCTTTACAAAGTCCTCACTCATGCCCAAAAGTCAGGAGCATTGCAAAAGATACAGATGGGTATACAATACCTGTCTCTGGGAAGTACAAGAAAATGAGAGAAAATAAAAGGACTGGTCCAGGACAGTATGGAATCAAGGGGTAAGTTATGGAGGATGGATTCTAAGGGCATTCAGAAGAGGCAGAAAGGGTGAATACAAACTACTCTCTGGAGCTCCAGACCATCATATCAAATTGCTTAGTAGAGGGATGCCTGGGTGACTCAGTGGTTGAGCATCTGCCTTTGGCTCAGGGCATGATTCCGGAGTCCTGTGATTGAGTCCTACATTGTGCTCCCTGCAGGAAGCCTATTTCTCCCTCTGCCTGTCTCTGCCTCTCTTTCTGTGTCTTTCATGAATAAATAAAATCTTCAAAAAAAATGCTTAGTAGAAATTTTTACCTGGATATTTCACAAGTGAGTCAAGCTCAACATGTCCAAGTCTGAATTGATCATCTTTCTCCCCCACCCAGAACTGGTCTTCCTCCTCTATTTCAGATTTCAGAGAACCACACTGCTATCTAGTTGCTCAAGCCAGATAAGATATTCCTAGTTCTCTCCTCTCATTTCATCAACCACAATCAATCTAACACCAAGTTCTGCCAATAGTAATTCCTAACTACTTCTCAAATCTGTCCATCTCACTCTATTCCCACCACCACTGCCCTAGCTGAGGATGTCATCATCTTCTTCATGATGCCTCTGAACTGGAGTTCCTGCCACCATACTTACCCTCTCTCCAACTCATTCTTTATTTAGTAGTCACAAGATCAAAATGCAGATTGGACTGGGTTATTTTTCCACTTGTGATAAATGCTGCTGCTCTTCAATTTCAACACTACAGGGTTCATGGTATACAAGGCACCTCATGACTGAGCCTCTGCTTATCTTCTTGACTTGGATCCTTTCACCTCTCAGGAAAACCAAACCAAACATTTGACATTTCCCCAAATACACCATGAATTTCTTATGTTTTGTTGCCTCTGAACTGGGAGCTCCATCAAAATGTGGTAGGGCAAGCATGTTGGCAAGAAGTTCAGTTAGGGAATACTTTCAATAATCCAAAGAGAAGATAATGAGATCTTCCTATTTATCATTCAAAACTCCACTCAGACATCATCCCTTCACTGAAACACATAGCCTGAGTTTCCATAGACACATAAGGAAAAATCCTTCCTGCTAGCATAGTATTAAGTAGAATGCATCATAATTGTCTCTTTATTTCTCTACCTCTGTGAGCTGGACTGTGAACTTCTTGAGGAAATGAAATATATTTTTATTTATCTCTGAGTCTTTGGAATCTAAGGTAGAGTGAATATCTGGTAGGGCCAGAGAGATGGGCCATAGGGAGAAAAACTATGAGGGAAGACTTGAATTGTCTGGGAAAGCAAAACTTGATGTGGGTCCAGCAAACACAGTTTTTATTTAGGACAGAAGCTTGATTCTGTATAAACTGGGGCTGCTTTTTTCCTTCATTTAATGGATCAGTGATATGAGCCTTCCACATTGCAATGAGTCTTTTACATTGCCATATTGCTTGACAATTATTTGCCCTGTCACTCAAATACTTAATGACACAGACAGAATCTAATTCCAAGCTACATAGATACTGCTTACTATGGACATCTTAGGAAAAAAATATGATAGCTATGAACATTCTATTACATAAGGGGTTAGTGGGATTTTGTTTTGATCAATACATGCCACATTTAATTTCTTAACTATCTATCATCCATGATATTTAATTTGAGGAAAATTCCCATAATACCAATTATTTGTTTCTATTTCCATACATGGCAAATTAGTACCTCTCCCTTCTCCTTACCCTTTATTCTGGAAGAGCTCAAAAAGAAAAACATCTCTAAAATACAAGACATATCTTCTGTATGAGTCTCCCTCTACCATGGTATCCTTGCCGTGTCCCTCCTCCTCTTTAAAGAACATACATACTCTTTTGGGAAGAGGCAGATGGCAGTGGAGGAGGAGAACCTTGTCCTATCAATAGAACTAGATATCAAATCATCCTAAATACCTCAGAAGTCAACCTGAAGACTGACAGAACAAAATCCACAACTAATAGGAGAGAAAAGGCCACACCAAACACAGTAGGAAAAGCAGAGAGGTGGTTTAGGGGAGAAATGGATTCTGGCTGCTGTGGAAAGGAGGGGGCCATGGTTGCAGAGGACAATAGAGAGAGGAGCACACAGGGGAATGTACAAAAAGAATGTTTCCACATAGGTATTGGCTTGGAAAATAAGAGGGGCTGAATTTCATGAGTTCTTCCAACCAGCAGGGCTTAAAGCCTGGAATTTTAAAGTTCAGTGGGGTTGACTTGGATAGAGCCCAGAGGGCAGAGTGCTGCTCTCAGAGAAGGCAGGCAAACAACCTGGGGCACACACTGTGGAAACAGTGATCTGTGAAGTGTCGGGCACACAGTGGGGAGAATATTTGCTCTTCCCTGAACACGTCTCTGATGGGCAGCATTCACTGAGACACCTCTCTCAGAATAAAGGAGCTGGCCAGTGCCACTTCCCTCCCCTGCCCTTCAGAGTAAATACAGAGCTACCTGTGGGAAGCAGCACAGACACTGGCTACCTAACTTGCTTACAGTAAGTCCCACCTTTTTATGCTCCAGGGCAACTGCCTTTCTCACATTCACACAGTTCCGCAGGGCAGACCCCTCACCCAGAAGACCAGCACAAATTCCTGCAACACCATATCTCCCAACCAGAGAGTAGAGTAGGGCCTCAGTTCCAGTGGAGATGGTAACAGGTTCATTTCAAATGCAGACCAGAGCACACCTACTTAAAACTTGCCACATGCAGGCCTGGGAACAAACAATCCCCATGCCAGGTAAGGAAAGCCTCTGTAGACGACTGGCCTGAAGGGTAGACCAGCCAGAACACAACAGCAGAGCTCATGCAGACACACTGGAGATAATTCCTGAAGTGCCAGGCCCTGGGCACTACATTACCTCTTCTCCATAAGGCCATTACTTACAGGAACAAGAGACATAACTGGCTTTTCTTTTTTTTTTTAAAGATTTTATTTATTTATTCATAGAGACACAGAGAGAGAGAGGCAGAGACACAAGCAGAGGGAGAAGCAGGCACCATACAGAGAGCCTGACGTGGGACTCGATCCCGGGTCTCCAGAATCACACCCTGGGCTGCAGGCGGCACTAAACCGCTGTGCCATAGGGGCTGCCCATAACTGGCTTTTCTAACACAGAGAAGAAGGCAAAGACTTATACAAAAATGGAAAACAAAGAAATTTATACCAAATGAAAGAACAAAGTAAGGTCACAGCCGGAGATCTAAGCAAAAGAGATATAAGTAACATGACTGATGGAGAATTTAAAGCAAGTATCATAAGGGTACTAACTGGACTCGAGAAAAGAATAGAAGACATCAGTGAGACCTGTTCCACAAAGATAAAAAAAAGTTTAAAAAGAATCAATCAGAGATGAAAAGTGCAATAAATGAGATTAAAATAGGCTTGATTTCATGAACAGCAAGCTGGAAGAAGCAGAGGAACAAATTAATGACCGAGATGACAAGGTAATGGAAAACAATGAAGATGAACAAAAGACAGTGAAAAGAATTATGCAAAATGAAAACAGACTTGGGGAACTCTGACTCCATCAAATGTAATAACATTCATATATAGGAGTCCCAAAAGAAGAAAAGAGAGAAAGGAGGGCAGAAAGTTTTTTTGAAGAAATAATAGCTGAAAACTTGCCTAATCTGGGGAAGGAAACATACTTTCAGATCCAGGAGGCACAGAGAACTCCCATCAAAAATCAAAAAAAGCAGGCCTACAACAAGATGAACTGCAATTAAGTTTGCAAAATACAGTGATAAAGAAAAAAATCCCGGGGCAGCCCTGGTGGCTCAGCGGTTTAGCACCACCTTCAGCCCAGGGCCTGATTCTGGAGACCCAGAATCGAGTCCCACATCAGGCTCCCTGCGTGGAGCCTGCTTCTCCCTCTGCCTGTGTCTCTGCCTCTCTCTCTCTCTCTCTTTATGTGTTTCTCATGAATAAATAAATAAAATCTTAAAAAAAAAATCTCAAAAGCAGCAAGACAAAAGAAGTCCTTAAATTACAAGAGAAAATCCATAAAGGTAGCAGGACATTTTTAAACAGGAACTTTCCAAGCCCAAAGGGAGTGGCATGATGTATTCAATGTGCTAAATGAAAAAAAAATCTGCAGCCAAGAATACTCTATCCAGCAAGACTATCACTCAGGATAGAAGAAGAGTTCCCAGAAAAACAAGAACTAAAGGAGTTCATGACCACTAAACCAATCCTACAAGAAATATTAAAGAGGACTCCTGGAGTAGAAAAGAGAGATCAAAAGTGACAGTATAAAGGCAGGAAACAAAAAAGCAGTAAAAATGAATATTTCTGTTAAAAAAATCAGTCAAAGAACATACAAAAAACATATATCTAAAACATGGGGAGAAGAGGAGTAAAGAATGGGTTCAAGCTGAAAAACCATCAATTTAAGACAGACTGCAGAACACAGAACAGGTTACATACAAACCCAACGGTAACCATATATTAAAACTGCTAATTGGGATCCCTGGGTGGCACAGCGGTTTAGCGCCTGCCTTTGGCCCAGGGCGCGATCCTGGAGACCCGGGATCGAATCCCACGTCGGGCTCCCGGGATGGAGCCTGCTTCTCCCTCTGCCTGTGTCTCTGCTTCTCTCTCTCTCTGTCTATCATAAATAAACAAATAAACCTTTAAAAAAAATAAAATAAAATAAAACTGCTAATAAACATGCAAAGAATAAAGACAAAGAAATCCAAACATAACAAAGAGGTGAAAAACCTAAACTCCAAAAACTGTAAAACACTAATGAAAAAACTGAAAATGACACAAAGAAATGGAAAGATATTCCATATTCATGGATTGGAAGAAAAAATATTGTTAAAATGTCTATACTACTCAAAGTGATCTACACATTTAATATGATCTTTATAAAAATACCAAGAGTGTTTTTCACAGAACTAGAACAAACAATTCTAAAATTTGTATGCAGTTATGGTTCACTAAACAGCCAAAGATTCCAAATAGCCAAAATAATCTTGAAAAAGAAAAGCAAAGATGGAGGCATCATAATTCTGGACTTCAAGTTATATCACAAAGCTGTCATAAACAAAACAGTATGGTACTGGTACAAAACAGGATGCCTGGGTGGCTCAGTGGTTGAGCGTTTGCCTTTGGCTCAGGTCATGATCCCGGGGTCCTGGGATCGAGTCCCACATCGGGCTTCCTGCAGGGAGCCTGCTTCCCTCTCTGCCTATGTCTCTGCTTCTTTCTCTGTATCTCTCATGAATAAATAAATAGAACCCTTAAAAAATGGATTAAAGACCTAAATGTGAGACCTGAAATCATAAAAATCCTAGAAGAGAACACAAGCATTAATTAACTTCTTTGCCATTGGCCATAGCAACTTCTTTCTAGATATGTCTCCTGAGGCAAGGGAAACAAAAGCAAAAACCAAAAACGAACTTTTGGGACTACATCAAAATAAAAGCTTTTGCATAGTGAAGGATGTAATGAACAAAATTAAGAGGTGACCTACAGAATCGGAGAAGATATTTGCAAGGGACATATATGATAAAGGGTTAATATCCAAAATATATAAAGAACTGAGAGGCACCTGGGTGGCTCAGTTGGTTTATTGGCTGATGTTGGTTCAGGTTAGGATCTTGGTATCAAGAATTAAAGCCCCATGTTGGGCTCTCTGCTCAGCGGGGAGTCTGCTTCTCCCTCCCCTTCTCCCTCTGCCTCTCATGCTTGCTTGCTCTTTCTGAAATAAATAAAATCTTTAAAGAAAAGAAAAAGAAGGCAGCCCTGGTGGCACAGTGGTTTGGCACCGCCTGCAGCTGGGTGTGTGATCCTGGAGACCCTGGATCGAGTCCCACGTCGGGCTCCCTGCATGGAGCCTGCTTCTCCCTCTGCCTGTGTCTCTGCCTCTCTCTCTCTATGAATAAATAAATAAATAAAATATTTTTTAAAGAAAAGAAAAGAAACGAAAAGAAAAGAAAAGAAAAGAAAAGAAAAGAAAAGAAAAGAAAAGAAAAGAAAACTGATACAACTCAACACCCAAAAAACAAATAATCCAATTTAAAAATGGGTAGAAGAACAGACATTTCTCCAGAGGAGATATATAGATGGCCAGCAGACACATGAAAAGATGCTCATCAATATCAGGGAAATGCAAATCAAAACTACAATGAGATATCACTTCACACCTGCCAGAATGGCTAAAATCAACAATGCAAGAAACAAGAGGTGTTGGCAAGAATGTAGAGAAAGGGGAACTCTCTTGCACTGTTGGGAATGCAAACTGGTGCAGCCAGTGTGGAAAACAGTATGAAGGTTAGAAACAGAACTACTCTATATTCTACCAATAGCCCTAGTTATTTATCCAAAGAATACAAAAATATTAATTCAAAGGGATACATGCACCCCAATTTTATAATAGCATTATTAACAATAGCCACATCACGGAAACAGCCCAAGTGCCCATCAATTGATCAAAGGATAAATAAGATGTGGTATATATACAATGGAACATTACTCAGCCATAAAAAAGAATGAAATCTTGTCATTTGCAAGGACATAAATAGTGCTAGACCGTATAATGCCAAATGAAATAAGTCAGTCAAAGAAAGGCAAATACCATATGATGTCACTCATATGTGGAATTTAAGAAACAAAACAAATGAGCAATGGGGTGAAAAAAGAGAGAAAAGGCAAACCAGGAAACAGACTCTTAACTGCCTAAATTTACATTTGTTGAAAGGGAGCCTGAACCAGGAAGAGAACTATTAACAGAGATACTTTTACCTAAGAAACTCATCTGTGTAACAGGACAACCTTTGTTTTCCAAAAATCTCTCACCTTCTTTTGAATGGCCTTCCTTCAACTTGTAGCTCCAGATCCCCATCCCTTTCCTTGGCTCAGGATGTCTTATAAGCTTCAATTACCTGGCTGTCCCTTAGGTCTTACATTTTTATGGGGCTCCCATACATATGAAATTTGTTTTTCTCCTGTTAATCTTTTTTTTTTTTCTTTTTCTGTTTTAGATTTTATTTATTTATTTGAAAGAGTGAGAGAAAGAGCCTGAGTGAGGGGAGGGGCAGAAGGAAAAGCAGACTGCCTGCTGAGCAGGGAGCATGATGGGGGTGGGGGCTGGATCACAGGATTTGAGGATCATGACCTGAGCTGAAGGCAGAGGTTAAACTGACTGAGTCACTCAGGCACCCCTCTTCTGTTAATCTTTTGTCAATTTGATTATTATACCAGTCAAAGAATCCAGAAGGGATGAAAGGAAAATTATTCCACTCCTTGAGCTGGCAACAACAAAGGAATCCTCAGTGGCTAGACACTGCTCTCTCTGGGGCTACTGCAGCTGTGAGATCCTGAGATCCAAGAGAAAGGCCAGCAGAAGTTAAGAATTCTTACTTTCTTAGTCTCCCAGATCTCTGCCTTGCAGGGTCTGATGGATGTGAGAGTAATCAGAATCCTTTTCTTTTTCTAAATTTAGATTAGCAGAAGAAAATAGTTGGGTGAACTAGTTTCTTTGGTATAGCCACTTTGGTAAAAGTTTGTTATGAGGACACTTGTTTACCATCAATGCCTTTCCTCCCAGTGATGGTCACTGTTTTCTTTTTTCTCTGTTGTAAAATTTGGCCAGACAGTAATGTGGGTTGTATCCCACTTGTGGCCAGATATGTGTCTTTGACTTTCTTTCTTTCTTTCTTTCTTTCTTTCTTTCTTTCTTTCTTTCTTTCTTTCTTTCTTTTTCTTTCTGGTTATCTTTGGAACTAAAATTTTTGGATTATGAGAACTACATCTTTTACACTCTCCTTTGGAAATGTCTCTTTCATAAAGATTTATTGGTTTGATCCACAATTGAGATTAACATAAGATCATAAAGTCATACTTGTCAATGGACCCTTTGAATTAGCCAGATTTAAAAGAAAAAAAATAGGGGCGGCCCGGGGGGTTCAGCGGTTTAGTGCCATCTTCGGTCCAGGGCCTGACCCTGGAGACCCGGAATCGAGTCCCACGTCGGGCTCCCTGCATGGAGCCTGCTTCTCCCTCTGCCTGTGTCTCTGCCTCTGTGTGTGTGTGTGTGTCTCTCATGAATAAATAAATAAAATCTTAAAAAAAAAAAATAGAGAGCTATCATCCCAAACAAATGTCATATTGATCCATATCAGAAAACCATGTTGAAAAGTGGATATAAAGTAGTAGCTAGCCTTAGGGACTCCTTTAATAAGATGAAAAGAACATAAATTGGACTTAAAAATTAAAGTCCACATCTAATGTAAATTCTTCCTCTGTACTTTTTTTTAATTTATGATAGTCACACAGAGAGAGAAGCAGGCTCCATGCACCGGGAGCCCGACGTGGGATTCGATCCGGGTCTCCAGGATCGCGCCCTGGGCCAAAGGCAGGCGCCAAACCGCTGTGCCACCCAGGGATCCCTTCCTCTGTACTCTTATGCACACTTTTAAAATCCTCTACTCCCTGTCCCTGATGCTCCAGAAGACTTTGTATCTCTGGACCCCTGATCTAAAATCCCTCCTCTCAAAATCCAGCCGGATTGCCTCAGCAAATTCCCTTAAATCCCAAAATTCCTGAAGTTTTCCCAGAAAATCCCTTAAACTCCCACCTGCCTGTTGACTTCCTTCTCTTTGTAAGATTTACAAGCACTCCAACCTGATCTCCAGGCACAGAGTACAAAGATCACTCATGTATATACTAAAAGCCAGGAAATGAATCTAGCAGAAGCACCTGAGACAGAAGATAAGACTTGCTTTGTTGCTCCTTACAATTCCTCCTACTTTCCAGGGCTCTGTAATCAGGTGCTGCCAGATTTAGGCCTTCCCATGCAATGTCCTTTATGAATGCATCCTGGACATCCACCACAGAATTCACATCCCCTAGACATCAGCTTAAGTGCTTCATTTTCAAGGAAATTTATGGAAAGAACTCTGGCAAGCACATGTTTCTGATAATTTTTAGATCATAAAAGTGAACTGGGTAAGATTTTTCCAAAACTAATGGAAAAAAAGTAGATTCAAGTGGAACAAGAATTAATTACATGGAACAAAATGAACTGACGATGATTATAATTTTTATGCTTTTTTATTTGAAATATTACTGGTCCTTTAATGTTTTGTTTTTCCAGATTTAAGAAATTTTTTCTCCTAAGGTACCTAAGCCTTAGAGCAACTTAGTAAAATGTACCTTTACATACAAAAATGAAACAGTTACTTTTTTCTCCCTACCTGGTCCCTCCAGAATTTGGAAACTCTTAGTGATGATGAGGGAACAGAAGGCTAGCTAAGGACAAAGCACAAGCTGACACCCTGCAACCCGCCCCCACCCCAGCTCCTGGGTGGGATACGTGTGACATTCCTCCAGGATGTTCCCAACTGTCTTAAAATCAATGCCTTGCTAGAGGGAAAAACAACCTTCACTTGACAATGGCAAAGCCTCCAGTATCTCCTAGGTCTTCTTTAGCATATTAAAGTCCTTTTGGAAACCTCCCTTTTCCTTGCCTCCCCCAACTCCCAAGTATGTAACCAGAACTAAAACTGGTTCCTTTTCCTTAACACCTTTCAACTGAAGCTGAGATGACTTGCTATAAACTTCACAGAAATCACAGTAGCTCGTGTTTAGACAATCTTCCTTGTGCTTGTTGCTGTGTGCACAACTCAAAGTTTACCCTATGACATCATTAAAGACATTCAAACTGCAAATCAGGAAAATCTGTCAGATTGCCACTGCCTGCCTTCACTCATTCTGAAGATGCTTTGAGTCCGGACATCTAGAAATCTTGACTGGCAGCTTTCAGGACTGACAGGACTGAGTTTATCATTGGCTCCAACCATTAACCTTTGTTTTTCTTTTCCTTCCATAGAAATTCCTCTTATTAATTAATTGTACAATATAAGCCTAACTTTGAGAGCCCACCTGCAAGACAACCTCCTAAAATGAGACAAAACCAAATGTTTAACTAAATTGACCTATTCTCAAGACTGAGACTGATATAATGAGATATGCAACAATCTATCAACTGAACTTCTAGACTGTGAAATTTCTTATTTGAAGTTTCAAAGACTAGACTGAAAGGGAACAGAATTTATCACCCCAAAATATGTCACTTTGGCATGAGGATTATTTTCAGCTGAAGGCAATCAAAACCCAGCAGATTCAGAGGAAGCTCTCACCTCCCCCATCAACTGCCTTAATTTACACTGAAAAGGGGGTTTATGGGCAGCCCAGGTGGCTCAGCGGTTTAGCACCACCTTCAGCCTAGGGCCTGATCCTGGGGACCTGAGATCAGAGTACCACGTCCGGCTCCCTGCATAGAGCCTGCTTCTCCCTCTGTCTCTCTCTGTATCTCTCTCTCCTCTCTCCTCTCTCTCTCGAATAAATACATAAAATCTTTAACAAAAAAAAAAAAAAAAAAAAAGAGGAAAGGGGGCTTATACCAGGAAGACAGCTATTAACATAGATCCCTTTTTACCCAAGAAACTCTGTGTAACAGGCCAACATTTGTTTTCAAAACATCTCATTTGCCTTCCTGCGAAAGACCTTACCTGTGTGTTGCCAGACTCCTGCCCCTTTCCTTAGGTCAGCATGTTATAGAAGCCTCAATAACCTCATTACCTTTTGGGCTGCAGATTTTTATGGGGCTCCTGTACAAATGAAATTTGTTTTTCTCCTCTTAATCTGCCTTATGTCAATTTGATTATTAGACCAGCCAAAAAACCTAGAATCGGAGAGGGGAAATTTTTTCTGCTCATACACTGTCATATGGCTGTCAAACTTCTATGGACCAACAGATTCCTAACTCTAACAGACATACACATACTGATTCCACCAAATAACCACGAGACAAATAACCACCAAAACAGAAAGATTTAGTGATGTGTCTTGCAAAAATTACTGGATTGTGAGTTAGGGAACCTGAGTTTTGGCCTTGATGCTATCACTGTTACATTGGGTATAAACTTCCTTTTCTCAGGATTTGTTTCCTTAACAACAAAATGAGCTTGATGACCTTTGAAGTTATATCCAGCTCTAAGTAGTCTGAAAAATAGTTTAAAATAAATTTTGCTTCATTAATTTATTTTATAGAATGTTTTAAAACAAGTTTTAAGAAAATTTAAACTTACCTTTCCAAATGTGTGTGAGATCCAGCCACTTCTTGTTAATTTGTCTCTATAAGCCCTATGTAAGGAGAATAATATGGGTTAAAAGCAAATGAACTTATAGGAAAAGAACATTAAATGTAACCTCATGATGATATCTGTGGAAAGGAAATTATTCAAATAAATACTGTATTCTTTACAAAATGTTTAAGGTAACAGAACTTGAGTAGACTGGCATAGTTCACATTATTTTCCTTATTTTCAGGAAGAATGAGTAATATTAATACTAATCATCAACAATGAAATAATTATTACTAACAAGGTAAAGAAAGAGACTGAGATATTGCTCAGACTATCATGATATAATATTTGGAAAGGAGAGGAAACTTTTAAAGGTTTTAATTTGCTTACAGAAGACATATATCTTTAATATTATTTAACCAATAGTTTAAATGAAACCATGCCAGTACACTCCAACATTGCATAAAGACAACACGATTCCAATAAAGCTGGTGTACCAAATGTAACACTACAGAAGAAACCTTAGGATCACTACGTCTTGCTGCTACCCTCAAATCATCAGACAGATGAGACTTTTTTTATTTCCTATTTATAAACCTCTCTAGAGAGAAGATTCCACAACTTTCCTTAGGAACTATTTCCAGTGTTTCACAATCAAGATTCCTCCTTAAGTCTAATCAAAATCTCCCATGGCCTCGCCTAAATCTACTTAGTCATCTAAGAATAAAGAGAATATTTATTGAGTATCCTCTGCCTCTGAGTCATTGACATTTTAAGACAATTATTCAATTATCCACAAGACTTCTCTTATTCTGGGTTAATGGATATTATTCCTTCAACATTCCCCTTAGAGCACATTTCTTATATCCTGTGACCTATTTATTTATTCAGGATTCTGGTAAGGTCTGCCTGGATTTGAGTTTCTCTCTCTCTCTTTTTAAGATTTTATTTATTTATTTGAGAGAAAGAGACAGAGAGACAGAGAGATAATGAGATAGAGCATGAGCAGGGGAAAGGGAGAAGCAAGCATCCTGCTCTGTGGGCACTCGATCCCAAGACCAAGGACCAGATCCAAGCCAAAGGCAGATGCTCAACTGGCTGAGCCATCCACTGCCCTTGAGTTTCTCTTTTTATGTTCTGTACTCTGAAACTCTTTAGAACATATTCAGAATTCCCATGGGACCTATGGAATCTGCTTGCTCCCTAAAATTTTTATCTCCCAGAATAATATTAAGCAATATTACCCATATCATCCAAAATATAGCTTTGTTATCACAGTGCAATACAAATTTTTTAAAAATTTAAAAGTTCTGACTCTAGCTCACAAAATAAAATAAGGGCAATGCAATTTTAGCTTTGTGGTACTCCTGTCCAGAAGCCAAGAAATTATTCAAGTGGTATTTCTCAGGAAACAAATGTTTAGACTCCTGGGAGGAAGCCAGAAATCTGGAGTGGGTGATGCAGTTCTTGGCTCCCCAATTCTTATGTCACGAGAGAAATATTTTGGCTGAGCACTAGAGACTCATCCTCATTTCCAGACCACTTCATTTTGTGAAGTTAGATTTTTGGAGAATTACATAGTGCATCCCAAGGTGCATCTTTATGGTCTAATTGCCATATTCTATATATCTGAAACTTGAACTCTTGGAATGTATGAAGGTATTGCCAATATAAAAGCTGCCTTTCTATATATTACACAATAGCATGAGAACTAATGCCTCTGTAAGGTTTCTGTCTTCTATTACCGAATCAGATTCCTGACAAGAGAAGAGAATGGTGCCTTCTGAATGTAATTCTGGTGTGGCTTACAATTGAGAACAACTTGACACATAGGCAGAATATTTATTTGTAATACAGTTTGAGGAACCTAAAAAATTAGTCTGGTTCAGTATGTGACTTGCACTTTTAGGTTCTCAAATGTCTCCTCAATAAGACCTATACTATGGCCAGTCTATTTGGAATTTCAACCAGTACCAATCCACACCCCCAGTAAACCTATTTCTGTATTTTACAATATATAGTATCATGTACCTATTTAGTTACATAGTTGGTTATTTTGTCATTTATTGCTTGTCTCCCTCCTCTAGACAGTAAGCTCCTTATAGAATATATTTTTGTCTATTTTATTCACTAATTACACCCAAGTACCTGAAACAGCACCTGACACTCATTAAGTGCTTAATAAATATATTGTAAATGAATGAATGCGTTGAATAGTCTATATGAGGGATAGCTAGTATACAGATTGGCACTCTGACACGCTATTTTAATACAGTAATGAAGGCATCGATCATCGGCTAAATCACAAAGTTGAAAATAGCCAGTATAATTCATCCAACTGCAAATTATTATTGGATGTTGCTTTTGTTTACTCATTTCAAAACATTTATTCAATGCTCAGAAGTTGTACTTTATCATCATGTATATAGATATATATTCATAAACACAATCACATGTATTGTTTATAAACACTTAGGGCACACATGCAAGCAAAAGGAGTAAAGGAGAAAAGCAGAATGAATGTGAAAACAAAACAGAGTCAACCATGGACTGATTGGTGAGGTAGTAGGACAGCAAGTGGTTTTTGCAGAACTGAAGAGAACACAAAAACGTTCAGAAAAAAAAAAATCAAAAGCTGATGTCAGAGCATAATTAATAAATATCTCAACCAGGTCTCTAATCAACCTTAACTTTGATCAGACAGGATAAGTCAGCCTCACTCCATATAAGCCTCACTCCTTTTATTCCTGTTTCTGGGATCCCCACTTATTAAAAACACGAGATTTTAACAGCAAGCTCCTTTTTCCCAAAGTGACATATCTCCTTGGTTTCATTAAATAGCTCTAGTGCATTTTCTCACACATGCACAAAAAGGTATTTGGTTACTTTAACAAAATAGAAGTGAAGTCTTAGACTTGCCTTCCCATGATTGTAAACCTTCACATTCTCAGGAAATGAGTTCTCAAACAGAACAGAGAAGTTGCCCCACTGATTTCTATTTTGTGCTTTCCACTTTCATTTCTTATCTCTAAATGACTTATTTTTAAGTAGAAGTAACTAAAACAAGAACAAAGGGAATGCTAACAACACTTCAACTATAAGAGGCATTTGGAAACAGTAGGCAAAGCAATGTCCGTTATCTCCTTCTCTCCTTTCAGAAACTTCTGTAACTTTTACAGCATGTTCACTGAAACAATTCATTTCGACAGCATACCAAGGGCTAAACACATTAAAAGGTATTTGTTTTCATTTTCAAGACCTTGTTAATGTTTTTCTGCTGTCATTTACTTTTCTTAGTTTTTTCATAATACTAAGCTTCCAGAGTAATTTAGATTTGAAAAATAACAGTATGAATACATCAGAGCTGTACATGGCTTTAAAATTTATCTTTATTTTTGCATGTGAGTTTTATAAGAAACCAATGAAATAGGTAGAACAGGAAGTATTCACCCCATTTTCTAGGGGAGAAAAATAAAAATGCATATTTCAAGATCATGTGACCAAAACTATCTATGTATTTAGTAAAGGAACTCATGCTGTTTTAGTCCTTGCTGTCATTTAATGTAGGCTACAAATTTCTATTTCCATTTACCAGATATTGGGCACCTACTACTGCAAAACCAAGAACTATATACTGTAGATATAAACATAATACACAACCCTCCCTCCCTCATGGAAATTAGTATTTAATATAGAAAATAGATATGCAAATAAATATTGCCAAGATAGTAAGATATGGGATTATATTAAGACATTGGCTTCCCGACTTTGTAGATAATAAATTCTATGCTGTTTTCTTATTTTGAAGGTACTCTCTCATGAGAAGTGTTTATTTATAAACTATACATGTGTAGTGTCCTAATTAGCTAATATTTTAAGACACAGAACATACTTAGGGTGAAGTTTACTGCTACTGTAGAGGATATAAATTGATATACCAAAGTCTTGTTAATTTTGAACTTTGTAGGACATTTTAAAACAAGTCTAATTAGATTATCATGATTTTGGAATTTGTTTTGTTTGTATTTATTTTCTTTTTATGTATTTAAACTAATAGTGGGTTGAAAAGAACACTGTCAATTTCTTGTTCACTTGTGTTTACATTATTAGTAATATCAATATTCTTTGCAGGAATCTCACAAAATGATGGTTAGTTTATTAAAAACAAACCTGATAATCTGATTGAGAAATTTAACTGGGAATATATAAACTGCAACGTCTTGCAAGATGATGAAATTAAACTAATACATGAGTTTTTCTGTCTACTGCTCCACACTTTGGCCCCAGACAACTCACAAATATATGACATTACATATAATCCTCTGTTGTCAAACACACTGACAACATTGTTTTTACATGCATGTAGGAGTGTTTGTGTGTAATTATATTTATTTCATTCTATTTTATATAATTATTTTCTATAATAAAACAGATTATATTTAATATATTTTTAAAGATTTTATTTATTTATTTGAAAGAAAGCACATGCATACAAACAGGTGGAGAGGGAGAAGCAGACTTCTTGCTCAGCAGGAGACAGATGCAGATCCCAGGACCCTAAGATCATGATCTGAGATGAAGGCAGCCACATAACCGACTGAGCCACCCAGGCACACCAAAACAGATTATTTTTTTAAAGAAATAGCTTTCTTTGGGCAGCCCTGGTGGCTCAGCGGTTTAGCGCTGCCTTCAGAGCGCGCTCCAATCCTGGAGACCCAGAATCGAGTCCCATGTCGGGCTCCCTGCATGGAATGGAGCCTGCTTCTCCCTCTGCCTGTGTCTGTGCCTCTCATGAATAAATAAATAAAATCTTTTAAAAAATAGCTTTCTTTTTTTAATTAAGGTTTTATTCATTTATTTTAGAGAAAGACAAAGAGCGGGGAGGGGGGCAGAAGGAGGAGAGAATCCCAAGCAGACTCCCCACCAAGCACAGCACTCAATTTGGGGCTCTATCCCACAACTGCAATATTACAACCTGAGCTGAAATCAAGAGTCAGATACTCAAAAGACTGAGCCACCCAGGCGCCTCTATTATTTTTGATTAATAAAACATAAACATTCTTATATGCATACTCAACCCCAATATCCATCTAAAATGATACTTAGAGTACTCCTCTTTAGTTTGGGATACCACTGCACCAATCTGTTCAACAGACTGAATTTCTGAATTTTGTAAGATTTTCCAGAAAGGACTAAAATGAAAAATGTTTTCTGTTGCTTTCTGATCCCTAGCCAGAAAATATTTAAACATGGTGTCTCAAATTCAATCTTCATTTCTTCTAGCTGAGCTTTTATTATATTTACTCTATAATTTTAAAGATCACTTAGGGAGAAAGAGTATGAGGTAGTCATAAGCTGATTACCAGACTAATCAAATGGTTCTATTAAATGGCTAAGATTACATAGCTCGTGTGTTATTATTTTATTCAGAGATTTAATAAATCCCAAAGTGATTACACTTGGCTTTGAATCATACTATATTCTCAAGAATACAAATATAAACAACAAACATGGTGTATTAAGCCAAACATATTTAAGGAACCATGATGTAATGGAAAGAGCTTTGAAGTCAAATAGGCTTGAATTTGAATTCCAGTTCAGCCATTTAGGACCTCTATGGTCTTGAGAAAGTGGTTTAATTTTCTGGACTTGTTTTCTCATGTGCTAAATGGAAGTAACATCATGTCATCAGGATGATTTATTTTTTTAATATTTTATTTATTTATGGGAGACACACACAGAGAGAGAGAGAGAGAGAGGCAGAGACACAGGCAGAGGAAGAAGCAGGCTCCATGCAGGGAGCCCAATGTGGGACTTGACTTCGGGTGCCCAGGATCACACCCTGGGCTGAAGGCAGTGCTAAACCACTGAGCCACCTGGGCTGCCCCTATCATCAGGATGCTTTATGAGTTAAAATATGGCATGCAGTAAGTGCTTAATAGCTGAATATCAATTATCACTTAAAATGGTGAAATTATGTACAGATGGGGCAATTTTACAGCTTAGTTTTCCATGGTAAATATACCTTCTGGGAGATCTTTCACGAATGGGCTAGTATAGGGGCTCATTCATTCAACCATTATTTATTGAGTATCTATTCAGCATTGTGCCGGATTTTGGGGAGATACAGTACTCTCCTACAATGCAGTAGGGTTGATTAAATATATAAACACATATATGTAATGGTTCAAATGCAACAAAGACTTAATTCTTTTTCATATAACAATACAGAAAGCGTATTCAGGTCATCAGATAGCCTTTTCATTTTCAATATGTGGATTCCAATGTTGCTTTGGTTACCATCATTCCTTCTTATGGTGATTCAAATAAAGCTTGGAAGTACATATGTGGAGATTCCATGGAGAAGTCCTGGAATTGACATCTGTAACTTCTGTTTCCATTCCAGTGGAGAGAACTTAAGTCAGATGGCCTAATCTAACTATAAGAAAAACTAGGAAATGTAATCTAGCTATGTGCACAGGAAGAAAGAGGAGATCAGAGATTGGTAAACAGCTATTAGTCTGCAGTTGATTTTTTAAAAATTTTGTTTATTTATTCATGATAGACACACAGAGAGAGAGAGAGAGGCAGAGACACAGGCAGAGGGAGAAGCAGGCTCCATGCAGGGAGCCCGAAGTGGGACTCGATCCCGAGTCTCCAGGACCAGGCCCTCAGCTGAAGGTGGCGCTAAACCACTGAGCCACTGGGGCTGCCCTACTGTTGATTTTTAAAGAGACATAAGAAGGGGCGCCTGCGTGGCTCAGTTGCTTAAGCATCTGCCTTTGGCTTAGGTCATGATCCCTGGGTCCTGGGATCGAGCCCCCATATCAGGCTCCCTGCTCTGGGGGGAGCCTGCTTCTCTCTCCCTCTGCCTACCTCTACCCCTACTTGCTTGTTCACACTCTGTCAAATAAGTAAAATAAAAAAAAAAAAAGAGAGAGACATAAGAAAGACAACAATATCTGAATGCATAAGGAATCAAGTTTAAGAAAGGTTGAGGGAACATATTCATACTCCTGCTGTTAGAGAAAAGTTTCACTACCAGATCACTGTGTTTACATATCTTCCAATTTATTATAGTCCCATCTGTACTTTTTATAACACAAACTGTTCTTTTCCAAAGGGATTGTAGAGTATCATACTAAAACAGATGATTTCCTCATGAATTGGCAAGGTTTATACTTTCTTTTTCCCTTTTTATCCAGTCCATATTTAAGATCAGGGTGGTCTTAAAAAGAATCAAGCCTCTATGTGTTCTCTTTTCCCTTCCATATTTACCAAGACCATCTTGGCTGCCTCTTACAGTTCCCTAGAGTAACAAAATATAAGTATCTGCCCCTGCACATACTGCTACCCAGAAAGAGAAGAGCCAAATCAAAGGGAATACACACATACACACACCCAAATATAAAGAGAAAAGAGAAATGGAGACTTAACTAGTTTCTGAATAACTAAAAGAAAAGCTTATTTTCAAGTCTGTATCACAGATCTAATAAGCATATTTCACTGGAGGACAATGCAAGAAGGTAGCAACTAAGCAATCATAGGTGGAAGAGTTTCCTGAAACAGATATAATCCTCTTTTCCTGATGGGGAATTGGGTGGCTCAGTGGTTGAGCCTTTGGCTAGGGTCCTGCATCAGGCTCCCCACAGGGACCCTGCTTCTCTCTCTGCCTATGACTCTGCCTCTCTATCTCTCATGAATTAAAAAAAAAAAAACAAAAAAACAAAAAAGCACTTCCTGAATACAGTGATCAAGCAGATGTCCCCCGTGAGAGAAGTACTTATGTTGTTGTTTGCACTGACAGCCTTCATTCCTACAGTCTGGAATTATAGCTCTCAGTCAAGTTTCCAAACCTATGCCTACATATATTTATATGTGTGTGTATATTTATTGTCCACTCTCCTCCTCATACACACATCCATCACACTATCCGATGAAAGTACTAGTATTTTCTGGGAACTGAACATGTAAAAAGCCTGGTCGGAGTGAGGTAGCTGGGAGAATGAGGTTCAGGATGGAAGCAGATGTAAGTGAGAAGTATGGAAGTAGAGCCACAAAGAACACATTTATACAAATGGTGAAACAAATTCCATTAAACCATTAGGAATTCATTCTTGGGTCTAGAATTAATTACAGTTTGTAACAGTCTTTTAGTAAAATGCAAATGCCTGTGAAAATAATTTTAGATGTGTCCATTAAGCTTTGAGGAAATAACTGACAAGGTGGCAAAGGGCAATGCACTATAGAAAGGAAAATCAGACTAGGCAGGAAGAGGATGAAAGATGGCGATGGGGAGAAAGGCTGAACAAGAATAATAGAAAGTGTCTGCTTCATAAATTTTATTAAGGCCCTTTCCAGGTATTCTAGTTCCCTTTGTTTTTCTTTTCCTGCAGATTCCTCATTCTATTTCATACTTCATTTCCTTTTTTAAAAAATATATTTTTTACTTATTTATTCATGAGAGACACAGAGAGAAAGAGGCAGAGACACAGGCAGAGGGAGGAGAAACCGGCTCCATGCAGGGAGCCCCATGTGGGACTCAATCCCGGACTCTCGGATCACACCCTGAGCCAAAGGCAGATGCCCAACCCCTGAGCCACCCAGGCGTCCCCATACTTCATTTCCTAATCTCTGCTCTTTAATTGCTAATCCAGACAGAGTTGATCTAGCAGATTGGAAGATCAAGAATCAGTGTGAAATTCCTGAATTTCACATAAAATAGAGGAGATAGTTAAAAGTAGAAAACCAAGCAATAAGCAAGAAAATATGATGTACAGGCAAACAGGTATATGGCTTTCTCTTTTCCCCATCAGAGTGAGTTAATATTTGTTTTCTCACCTCAAGTAACATTCAGCATCAAAATTATATTAGACAATCTATACACCAAAAAAAAAAATGAGGAGATAGATAGTCCAGTGAGAGAACACTGAAACAAAACACATCTGGGAAGAGTAAGTTATAAAACCTGACCATTACACAATAACCTAAATTAAACAAAGAGGAAATTGGCAGTGTTATTTCCAAAAGAAAGAACTTGCTTTGGATTAGAGGGGAAAACAACATCCATGCCTTGAAACTCCTGAGTATTCTAGAAATCTTGAGGTTTAAATCTTATTTGAAGTGTCATAAATTTATCATTTTTGTTTAAAAATATTTTCAAAATTATCAACTTTTTGATAGGGGTTTAAAGATTTCTTATCATACTTTCCTTGGAATATATAAGACAAACATCTTTGTTTACATGTCATGACCTAAAAACTAATAAAAATAGAGATCATGTTACCAATGTCTTATCTACCCTTGTTAAAACACTGCACATATTATTCTTGGAAGGCACAGACCATGACCATAATAAGGGAAATATTCTTAAGAACCCAGTCTTCTTGGATGTTGTTTATTAGTACACAGCCAGCTGTGCATGCAGCTCCATGTCATGTTGTTGGCCTATTTTCTCTTTGTTCAGTATTTTTCCTCTTCTAGGGAATTATTTTTAGCATCTATTGAAATTAGAGATTTCAGTGGAATTGGATATAATAAATAAAAACAGCTTTGTCAGGAAAACAAAGAAATTCAAGAAAAAGAAAATACTTGATTTATCTTGGTTGAGACTAGTATAACATATCTCTCTTTTAAGGAAAGAGAAACATTTTATTATTTTATTATTTTTTAAGAAACATTTTATTTAATCCTTACAGATCTTTAAAGTTAAGAGTCTATCTGTGGGTTGATTTTTCTCATTTGACTAAAAAATTAAATGGCTCAAATTACTTCATAAAGCATATCAATGAACAGGTACATAAATCCTGAGAACAGGTCCTTCCCTTGCGTTTCAATCCAAATTTGTTCAGATATCACGAAGTCTGACTGCCATTGTATAGCCCAGGAACAACTGATTGATTCCTTACTAGTTACCTCTATATCAAAGGACATACTTTGCTCTGTCATGCCTACCTGGAATGTGTGTTGTTCATTTCACTCCAGTTTACTCTCTATGACCCAAGTAGGAGTATGGAATTAAAATGAAAAAAAAAAAGCTTCACAAAACAAAGAGAAAAAAGCAAATGAAATTATAGTAATAAACAGTACACTTTAGGTAACTGAAATTCAATATATGTAGAATTTATCTTTCCTATTCTAAATCTGTTTCTCCTACTATCTTTTTAAAAGTGGTAATGGGGGATCCCTGGGTGGCGCAGCGGTTTAGCTCCTGCCTTTGGCCCAGGGCGCGATACTGGAGACCTGGAATCGAGTCCCACGTCGGGCTCCCGGTGCATGGAGCCTGCTTCTCCCTCTGCCTATGTCTCTGCCTCTCTCTCTCTCTCTCTCTGTGTGTGTGTGTGTGTGACTATCATAAATAAATTTTAAACAATTAAAAATAAATAAATAAAACTGGTAATGGCATCACCATCAATATGATGCAAGCCAGAAATCCTACAATATTCTTTATTCAATGCCCACATGTAGCCACTCAACTTGTTAGTTTCACCCCTAAAAATCTCTCCTATCAGTCCCTTCTTCTACTTCTCCACTGCTACTGACCTAGTCTGTGTCCTCATCATTTCTCACAAAAACCTGTCTCTCAAGACTGCTTGCCAATCTTCCCTTATTTTTTTTAAAAATATTTTATTTATTTATTCATGAGAGACACACAGAGAGAAAGAGAGAGAGGCAGAGACACAGGCAAAGGGAGAAGCAGGCAACATGCAGGGAGCCCTATGTGGGACTCAATCCCGGAACTCCAGGATCACACTCTGAGCCAAAGGCAGATGCTCAGCCACTGAGCCACCCAGGCATCCCGGCCAATCTTCCCTCTTATCTGCCACAGTCATCCACACATACCTCTAAAAGGCCAATCTGAATATTCCTTTGCTTAGAAACCTTCATTAACATTCACCATGTTAAGGAATTATAGCTAATTAAAATTATAATTATAACATGGAGTACACAGTCTTTCACAACCTATTCTGTTCTACCTTGCTAGCCTCATCTCTGGCCACTCGTTTCCATACATCTTATATGCTACCAATCTGAATGGATGGGTGGATGAATTAATTTTATCGACAGATAATTTTATTTTATTTACTTTTCTCCCAGCTGAACCATGTAATTTCAAACCCTGATTATCAGGGTATTTCCCCCTCATTCTTATTGTCTGCCTGGGATGCCCTCACCACCTTCAACCACCAACTGACTCATCCTTAAAGATCCAACTCTCAAATATCACCTTTGCTCCACAGCTTTCCCTTTATCTCCTCCACAACCACCTTCCCCATTCTAGAAACATAGAAATAAGTGCTCTCTCATTTACGTTCCTATAAGCAGTTCTCTTACAGCTCTTACCAGTTAATATCATACATGGATTGTATGTGTATACTAGTCCTTGCTAATTATCCATTTTTCACATCTCTGCTGAGTATGTATCACCAAGGTCTAATACCATATGACCCTGGTCACCCTCCAGCTATGGCTGATTGGACCAAGAAGAAACAGTACTTTGCAATGGAGATCTGGTGGCTACCACATTAACCAGTTAGTCAAGTATGAGCACAACAGGGCTTGATATGATGTGCCCCTTGATGTGATGCTGTGGGAATTGCACACACCATTCATGTGATCTTCTTGCTAGATATTTTACCTGAAACTAATCATAAGGAAACATTCAAATAAATCCAAAATGTGACCCACTCTGTAGAACATCTAGTCTTGACTCTTCAAAAGACTCGATGAAATGAAGACTAGGTTGGTAATAGGAACCTTATATCTACTCTGTGAATCTTTAGAGCTATGAGACAGATCCCCAAGAATTCAAGCCAGATAATAATTTCTTCCCTTCAATCAAGCAATTCAAGGCAGATAATAACTTCTTCCCTTCAATCCAGCAAAGACTCAAATCCTCTCAAAGGTGTAATGGACCTATACCTGTTCATTGCCATCCACAAAAGGAAAACCAGGATTTCTTGTAACTGTCAAGCAGCTTAATCCACACATCCTTGATCAGGTACCAGAATGTAAATTCATTCAGCTGTCTGATTTCCTTCTAACTATTGTTTCTTTTCCCCTGACTAAATCTACCACTGATCTCATCTCTTACTTCTCCTTTATATCTTTTAAACTTCCATTATATTTTAATAATCTGTGTTACAATTTAACCTCCTTTTACTGACTGTAACTTTCTGTAACCTTAATTTCAACAAGTTTATCTCTGGATAACACTTCTCTTGCCCAGCCATCAGATTGAAGCTGCTATTTCTCCCACATTAAATGTAGCTTTGCATCAAGTAATGGGATCAGTGTCCTCTTCATTTCATAGTCTTTTAGAGCCTCACCCATCTATAAAAACCTTGGTTTATTGCCTATGAAAACTTTGGTTTATGCCATGCAGCTGTAACCATACCTTCTTTGGTTATGGAACTTCCAATTTCTACTAATGTTCCTGCATTCAATAGATTTGCCTCACGGTTCAGTTCAGTATTCTTTTCCACTCATGTCCTGATATCCTAAGGTATTTCAAATCTATGAATGATCTATCAATCATTCTGGACTTTGAGTACCTTAATCTCCATCTCCCATGACTTCTACCTCATTTTAGCCAGACACTTCCATGGCAACACTCTGAACCTGGTGGGGTTTTTTTTGTTTTTTTTTTTATTCACGAGAGACACAGAGAGAGAGGCAGAGACACAGGCAGAGGGAGGAAGCAGGCTCCATGCAGGTTGCCCGACATGGTACTCGATCCTAGGTCTCCAGGATCACGCCCTGGGCTGAAGGTGGCACTAAACTGCTGAGCCACGCGGGCTGCCCAACACTCTGAACCTTGTAGTCACACAGGACCAATTACCTCTTAACTAACTATATATTTGGTCATGATCCCATTTGATGTTTTCAGAATTCTCATTCTACTAATCTTAAGATATCAGATGGATATCGCTTTATGTATATTAAGGCTAAGATACTGGCTATATGCAAGTTTGGAATTATATCTTCACAATAAGTTGAAACTTATTATGTGGTAACTGTTTCTAGAAATGTGTCATGTTTATTGTCTATTTTGCCTCAGTATAAATATATAAGCTCTCTATTGTTATAATTTAGCTACTAACTTCACCATGGTTTTACATTCTACCATTCAACATATCTTTTAAACAGCAGATATTTGTATATTTTTGTTTTTTATATATTAATTCAGTCTGACAATCTATGTTTGTGAGGCACCTGGCTGGTTCAGTTGGTTAAACATCTGCCTTCAGCTTGGGTCATGATCCCAGGGTCCTGCGGGATCTCTGCTTAGCCTGGAGCCTGCTTCTACCTCTCCACCTGCAGCTCCCCCTACTTGTGCTCTCTCTTGGGTGCATGTGCACTGTCTGTCTCTCTCTCTCTCAAATAAATAAATAAAATCTTTTTAAAAACCAAAGAAAACACATTTGACAAAGTACAATATCCATTCATGATAAAAACCCTCAAAAAAGTAGGGATAGAGGGAACATACATAAACATCATAAAGGTCATCTATGAAAAACCCCCAGCTAAAATCCTCAATAGGGAAAAACTGAGAGACAGGGACTTACTCTCACCACTGTTATTTAACATTGTACTGGAAGTCCTAGCCTCAGCAATCAGACAATCAAAAGAAATAAAAGGCATCCAAATTAGCAAAGAAGAAGGCAAATGTTGATTTCACTACATGCAAACAACATGATACTCTGAATTAGAAAACACAAAAAACTCCACCAAAAAATTGCTAGGACTGATAAATGAATTCTTAAGTGCAGGATATAAAATCAACATACAAAAATCTGTTGAATTTCTATATACCAATAATGAAAGAGAAATTAAGATAACAATCCCACTTACAATTGCACCAAAAGCCATAAGATAACTAGGAATAAAACTCACCAAAGAAGTAAAAGAGTTGTACTCTGAAAACTATAAAACACTGATGGAAGAAACTGAATATGACATAAAGAAATTGAAAAACATTCTGTACTCATATTGGAAGAACAAATATTAATAAAATGTCTAGATTACTCAAAGCAATCTATACATTGAATGCAAGCCCTATCAAAATACCACCATTTTTTCACAGAGCTAAAACAAACAATCCTAAAATTTGTATGGAACCACAAAAAACCCTGAATAAACAAAGCTTTTTGTCTCTTGGGAAAAAATAAAAACAAAAAACAAGCTGGAGGCATCACAGTTCCAGACTTCAAGTTATATTACAAACCTAGAGTGATTAAGACATTATGGTACTGACACAAAAACAGACATGTAGATCAATGGAACAGAAGAGAAAACTCAGAAACGAACCCACAACTATATGGTCAACTAATATTCTTTTTTTAAAGATTTTATTCAGTTATTAATGAGAGACACAGAGAGGAGAGAGAGAGAGACAGAGATAGAAGTAAGCTCCCCGCAAAGAGCCCGATGCAGGACTCGATCCCGGACCCCAAGATCACGTCCTGAGCTGAAGACAGACTTTCAATGGGTGAGCCACCCAGGTGTCCCATGGTCAACTAATCTTAAAGCAGGACAATAGGGAAGAAAGTTCCCTTTAACAAACAGTTTAGGGGTAGGAGGAGGGGCAAGATAGCGGAAGAGTAGGGTCCCCAAATCACCTGTCCCCACCAAATTACCTAGATAACCTTCAAATCATCCTGAAAACCTACGAATTCAGCCTGAGATTTAAAGAGAGACCAGCTGGAATGCTACAGTGAGAAGAGTTCGCGCTTCTATCAAGGTAGGAAGACGGGGAAAAAGAAATAAAGAAACAAAAGGCCTCCAAGGGGGAGGGGCCCCACGAGGAGCCGGGCTAAGGCCGGGGGGAGTGTCCCCAGGACAGGGGAGCCCCTTCCCGGAGAAGCAGGAGCTGCACCAACCTTCCCGGACGGAAAGGGGCTCGCAGGGAGTTAGAGCAGGACCCCAGGAGGGCGGGGATGCCCTCAGGCTCCCTGGGACACTAACAGACACCTGCGCACCCAGGAGAGTGCGCCGAGCTCCCTAAGGGCTGCAGCGCACCGCGGGACCTGGAGCAGCTCGAAGGGGCTCGGGCAGAGGAAGAGGCTCTGTGCGGAGGGGGCTGCGCGGCTCCGGGAGCATCTCGGAGGGGCTCGGGCGGCGGCTCCACAGAGAGGCGGCTGCGGGGCCGGGAGCGCGAATCCAACAGCGCAGACCGGGAGCCCAGGGCGCCGGACACAGCCCAGGATCCGGTCTCCCCCCGGGACAGGCAGAGGCCCGGAGGGCCCAGGACAGCAAGGACACTCCTGCCCTGAGCTGAGCAGATCAGCGGCCCCGCCCCGGAGCCTCCAGGCCCTGCAGACAGAGTAGTTCCTGCAGGAGCTGAATCCAGGTTTCCAGAGCTGCCGCAGCCACTGGGGTTGTTCCTCCTGCGGCCTCACTGGGTAAACAACCCGCACTGAGCCCTGCACCAGGCAGGGGGCAGAGCTGCTCCCCCAAGTGCTAACACCTGAAAATCAGCACAACAGGCCCCTCCCCCATAACACCAGCTAGACGGACAAGTTCCAGGAGAAGTCAAGGGACTTAAAGTACACAGAATCAGAAGATACTCCCCCGTGTTTTTTTTTCTTTTTGATTTCTGATTGCTTCCCCCACCCTTTTTTTTCACCTTTCTTTCTTTTTCTTTCTCTTTTTCTTCTCTTTTTTCCTTTTTTTCTTCCCTTTTTCTTTTTTCTTTTTCCCTTTTCTTTCCTTTTCTCTCTCTTTTTCTCCTTTTCCCAATACAACTTGTTTTTGGCCACTCTGCACTGAGCAAAATGACTAGAAGGAAAACCTCACCTCAAAAGAAAGAATCAGAAACAGTCCTCTCTCCCACAGAGTTACAAAATCTGGATTACAATTCAATGTCAGAGGGATCCCTGGGTGGCGCAGCGGTTTTGCCTCTGCCTTTGGCCCAGGGCGTGATCCTGGAGACCCAGGATCGAATCCCACGTCGGGCTCCCAGTGCTTGGAGCCTGCTTCTCCCTCTGCCTATGTCTCTGCCCCTCTTTCTCTCTCTTTCTGTGTGACTATCATAAATAAATAAAAAAATTAAAAAAAAAAATTCAATGTCAGAAAGCCAATTCAGAAGCACTATTATACAGCTACTGGTGGCTCTAGAAAAAAGCATAAAGGACTCAACAGACTTCATAACTGCAGAATTTAGATCCAATCAGGAGAAATTAAAAATCAATTGAATGAGATGCAATCCAAACTAGAAGTCCCAAAGACGAGGGTTAACAAGGGGGAAGAATGAATGAGTGACATAGAAAACAACTTGATGGCAAAGAGGGAAACTGAGGAAAAAAGAGACAAACAATTAAAAGACCATGAGGATAGATTAAGGGAAATAAATGACAGCCAGAAGAAGAAAAACCTACATTTAATTGGGGTTCCCAAGGGCGCCGAAAGGGACAGAGGGCCAGAATATGTATTTGAACAAATCCTAGCTGAAAACTTTCCTAATCTGGGAAGGGAAACAGACATTCAGATCCAGGAAACAGAGAGATCCCCCCCTAAAATCAATAAAAACCGTTCAACACCTCGACATTTAATAGTGAAGCTTGCAAATTCCAAAGATAAAGAGAAGATCCTTAAAGCAGCAAGAGACAAGAAATCCCTGACTTTTATGGGGAGGAGTATTAGGGTAACAGCAGACCTCTCCACAGAGACCTGGCAGGCCAGAAAGGGCTGGCAGGATATATTATTCACGGTCCTAAATGAGAAGAACATGCAACCAAGAATACTTTATCTAGCAAGGCTCTCATTCAGAATGGAAGGAGAGATAAAGAGCTTCCAAGACAGGCAGGAACTGAAAGAATATGTGACCTCCAAACCAGCTCTGCAAGAAATTTAAAGGGGGACTCTTAAAATTCCCCTTTAAGAAGAAGTTCAGTGGAACAATTCACAAAAACAAGGACTGAATAGATATCATGATGACACTAAACTCATATCTCTCAATAGTAACTCTGAACGTGAACGGGCTTAATGACCCAATCAAAAGGTGCAGGGTTGGGATCCCTGGGTGGTGCAGCAGTTTGGCGCCTGCCTTTGGCCCAGGGCGTGATCCTGGAGACCCGGGATCGAATCCCACATCAGGCTCCCGGTGCATGGAGCCTGCTTCTCCCTCTGCCTGTGTCTCTGCCTCTCTCTCTCTCTCTGTGACTATCATAAAAAATAAATAAATAAATATTAAAAAAAAAAGGCGCAGGGTTTCAGACTGGATAAAAAAGCAGGACCCATCTATTTGCTGCCTACAAGAGACTCATTTTAGACAGAAGGACACCTACAACCTGAAAATAAAAGGTTGGAGAACCATTCACCAACTGGTCCTCAAAAGAAAGCAGGGGTAGCCATCCTTATATCAGATAAACTAAAATTTACCCCGAAGACTGTAGTGAGAGATGAAGAGGGACACTATCTCATACTTAAAGGATATATCCAACAAGAGGACTTAACAATCCTCAATATATATGCCCCGAATGTGGGAGCTGCCAAATCTATAAATCAATTAATAACCAAAGTGAAGAAATACTTAGATAATAATACACTTATACTTGGTGACTTCAATCTAGCTCTTTCTATACTCGATAGGTCTTCTAAGCACAACATCTCCAAAGAAACGAGAGCTTTAAATGATACACTGGACCAGATGGATTTCACAGATATCTACAGAACTTTACATACAAACTCAACTGAATACACATTCTTCTCAAGTGCACATGGAACTTTCTCCAGAATAGACCACATACTGGGTCACAAATCGGGTCTGAACCGATACCAAAAGAGTGGGATCGTCCCCTGCATATTCTCAGACCATAATGCCTTGAAATTAGAACTAAATCACAACAAGAAGTTTGGAAGGACCTCAAACACGTGGAGGTTAAGGACCATTCTGCTAAAAGATGAAAGGGTCAACCAGGAAATTAAGGAAGAATTAAAAAGATTCATGGAAACTAATGAGAATGAAGATACAACTGTTCAAAATCTTTGGGATGCAGCAAAAGCAGTCCTAAGGGGGAAATACATCGCAATACAAGCATGCATTCAAAAACTGGAAAGAACTCAAATACAAAAGCTAACCTTACACATAAAGGAGCTAGAGAAAAAACAGCAGATGGACCCTATACCCAGCAAAAGAAGAGAGTTAATTAAAATTCGAGCAGAACTCAACAAAATCGAGACCAGAAGAACTGTGGAACAGATCAACAGAACCAGGAGTTGGTTCTTTGAAAGAATTAATAAGATAGATAAACCATTAGCCAGCCTTATTAAAAAGAAGAGAGAGAAGACTCAAATTAATAAAATCATGAATGAGAAAGGAGAGATCACCACCAACACCAGGGAAATACAAACGATTTTAAAAACATATTATGAACAGCTATACGCCAATAAATTACACAATCTAGAAGAAATGGATGCATTCCGGGAAAGCCACAAACTACAAAAACTGGAACAGGATGAAATAGAAAACCTGAACAGCCCAATAACCAGGGAGGAAATTGAAGCAGTCATCAAAAACCTCCCAAGACACAAGAGTCCAGGGCCAGATGGCTTCCCAGGGGACTTCTATCAAACATTGAAAGAAGCACTGGGAGCTTTTCCCCTAAGATCAGGAACAAGACAGGGATGTCCACTCTCACCACTGCTATTCAACATAGTACTGGAAGTCCTAGCCTCAGCAATCAGACAACAAAAAGACATTAAAGGCATTCAAATTGGCAAAGAAGAAGTCAAACTCTCCCTCTTCGCCGATGACATGATACTCTACATAGAAAAACCAAAAGTCTCCACCCCAAGATTGCTAGAACTCATACAGCAATTTGGTAGCATGGCAGGATACAAAATCAATGCCCAGAAATCAGTGGCATTTCTATACACTAACAATGAGGCTGAAGAAAGAGAAATTAAGGAGTCAATCCCATTTACAATTGCACCCAAAAGCAGAAGATACCTAGGAATAAACCTAACCAAAGAGGTAAAGGATCTATACCCTTAAAACTATAGAACACTTCAGAAAGAAATTGAGGAAGACACAAAGAGATGGAAAAATATTCCATGCTCATGGATTGGCAGAATTAATATTGTGAAAATGTCAATGTTACCCAAGGCAATTTACACGTTTAATGCAATCCCTATCAAAATACCATGGACTTTCTTCAGAGAATTAGAACAAATTATTTTAAGATTTGTGTGGAATCAGAAAAGACCCCGAATAGCCAGGGGAATTTTAAAAAAGAAAACTATATCTGGGGGCATCACAATGCCAGATTTCAGGTTGTACTACAAAGCTGTGGGCATCAAGACAGTGTGGTACTGGCACAAAAACAGACACATAGATCAATGGAACAGAATAGAGAACCCAGAAGTAGACCCTGAACTTTATGGTCAACTAATATTAGATAAAGGAGGAAAGACTATCATTGGAAGAAAGACAGTCTCTTCAATAAATAGTGCTGGGAAAATTGGACATCCACATGCAGAAGAATGAAACTAGACCACTCTCTTTCACCATACACAAAGATAAACTCAAAATGGATGAAAGATCTAATTGTGAGACAAGATTCCATCAAAATCCTAGAGAAGAACACAGGCAACACCCTTTTTGAACTCGGCCATAGTAACTTCTTGCAAGATACATCCACGAAGGCAAAAGAAACAAAAGCAAAAATGAACTATTGGGACTTCATCAAGATATGAAGCTTCTGCACAGCAAAAGATACAGTCAACAAAACTAAAAGACAACCTACAGAATGGGAGAAGATATTTGCAAATGACGTATCAGATAAAGGGCTAGTTTCCAAGATCTATAAAGAACTTATTAAACTCAACACCAAAGAAACAAACAATCCAATCATGAAATGGGCAAAAGACATGAACAGAAATCTCAGAGGAAGACATAGACATGGCCAACATGCCCATGAGAAATGCTCTGCATCACTTGCCATCAGGGAAATACAAATCAAAACCACAATGAGATACCTCATGCCAGTGAGAATGGAGAAAATTAACAAGGCAGGAAACCACAAATGTTGGAGAGGATGCGGAGAAAAGGGAACCCTCTTACACTGTTGGTGGGAATGTGAACTGGTGCAGCCACTCTGGAAAACTGTGTGGAGGTTCCTCAAAGAGTTAAAAATAGACCTGCCCTATGACCCAGCAATTGCACTGTTGGGGATTTACCCCAAAGATTCAGATGCAATGAAACGCCGGGACACCTGCACCCTGATGTTTCTAGCAGCAATGTCCACAATAGCCAAACTGTGGAAGGAGCCTCAGTGTCCATCGAAAGATGAATGGATAAAGAAGATGTGGTTTATGTATACAATGGAATATTACTCAGCCATTAGAAATGACAAATACCCACCATTTGCTTCAACGTGGATGGAACTGGAGGGTATTATGCTGAGTGAAGTAAGTCAATCGGAGAAGGACAAACAGTGTATGTTCTCATTCATTTGGGGAATATAAATAATAGTGGAAGGGAATATAAGGGAAGGGAGAAGAAATGTGTGGGAAATATCAGAAAGGGAGACAGAACATAAAGACTCCTAACTCTGGGAAACGAACTAGGGGTGGTGGAAGTGGAGGAGGGTGGGGGGTGGGGGTGAATGGGTGACGGGCACTGAGGGGGACACTTGACGGGATGAGCACTGGGTGTTATTCTGTATGTTGGTAAATTGAACACCAATAAAAAATTAATTTATTAAAAAAAAACAAATAGTGTAGGGAAAATTAGACCACTTTCTTAAATCATACACAAAAAAGAAATTCAAAATGGATTAAAGACCTAAACGTGAGAGGAGAAACCATCAAAATCCTAGAGAACACAGGCAGTAACCTATTTAACATCGGCTGTAACAACTTCTTACTAGATAGGTCTCTTGAGGCAAGGGAAACAAAAGCAAAAAAAAAAGAAAAAAGAAAAAAAGAAAAAGAAAAAGAAACCTATTGGGACTTCATCAAGATAAAAAGCTTCTGCACAGTGAAGGAAACAATCAACGGAACTAAAAGGCAACCTACAGAATGGGAGAAGATATTTGCAAATGATAGAGTTAGTATCCAAAAAAATATAAGGAACTGATACAACTCAACACCCAAAAAACATAAAATTTAGTTTAAAAATCGGTAGAAGACATGATTAGACATTTGTCCAAAGAAGACACCCAGATGGCTAACAGACACACATGAAAAGATGTTCAACATCACTCATTATCAGGGAAACAGAAATCAAAACTACAATGAGATTAAAAAAAAAAAAAAACCCTACAAAAATATCTCACATCTGTCAGAATGGATAAAATCAACAATACAAAATCAAAAGGTTTTGCTGAGGATGTGGACGAAGGGGAACCCTTTTATAAATGTTGGTGAGCATAAAAACTGATGCAGCCACTCTGGAAAACAGTATGGGGGTTCTTCAAAAAGTTAAAAATAAGGATGCCTGGGTGGCTCAGCAATTGAGCAGCTGCCTTTGGCTCTGGTAGTGATCCCGGGATCCAGGATCGAGTCCCTCAACGGGCTCCTGTGAAGAGCCTGCTTCTCCTTTTTCCTATGTCTCTGCCTCTCTCTCTGTGTCTCTCATGAATAAATAAATAAATCCTAAAAAAAAAAAGTTAAAAATAGAACTACCCTATGATCCAGCAATTGCACTACAAGGTATTTAAACAAAAGTTACAAAAATACTGATTAGAAGGGATACATGTACCCCAATGTTTATAGAAGCATTATCAACAATAGCCAAATTATGAAAAGAGCCCAAATGTCCATCAACTGTTGAATGGATAAAGAAGATGTGGTATATATACACAATGGAATATTACTCAGTCATCAGAAAGAATGAAACATTGCCCTTAACAACATAGATGGAGCAAGAAACCATAATGCTAAGGAAAATAAGTGAAACTGAGGAAGACAAATACCATAATATTTTACTCATATATGGAATTTAAGAAATAAAATATGAGCACATGGGGGAAGAAAGAGAGGCAAACCAGTTAACAGACTAAATTAGAAAGAACAAACTGAGGGCTATTGGAGGGGAGGTAGGGGTGATAGGTTAAATAGGTGATCAGGACTAAGGGCAGTGCTTGTGATGAGTACTGAGTGTTTTATGTTAAGTGACGAATCACTAAATCTCCACCTAAAACAAACATTACACTGTATATTAACTAACAAATATAAAAAACTTGGAGAAAAAAATTACTTGCCTATTCTGCGCATTTCATATAACTGGAATCATAGGTTTGAACTTTTGTGACTGCCTTTTTTATCTTAAAAGATTTTATTTATTTGAGAGAGAGACAGAGAGAGCAAAAGCAGGGGGAGGGGCAGTGGGAGAGGGAAAAGCATATTATCTGATGAGCAGGGAGCCCAATATGGGGCTTGATCCCAGGATGCCCAAAGCAGATGCTTAACCACCTGAGCCACCCAGGAACCACTTTTGATTGCCTTCTTGTCATGTTTTCAAGATTTATCCATGCTGGGATATATCAGTTCATTTCTTTTCATTGTCTAATAACATTATATTGTATGAATATACAACCTTTTACTCAATCATTCATCTTTGAATGAACCTATGGATTGCTTCTTCTTTGGGGTTATCATAAATAATGCTGCTATAAACATCCATGTGCGAGGTTTTGTATGGACATGTTTTATTTTATTTTTGTTTTTAAAGATTTTATTTATTTAGTCATAGAGACACAGAGAGAGAGAGAGGCAGAGACACAGGTAGAGGGAGAAGCAGGCTCCATGCAGCGAGCCCGGCGTGGGACTCGATCCCGGGTCTCTAGGATCACACGCCGGGCTGCAGGCGGCGCTAAACCGCTGCGCCACCGGGGCTGCCCTGGACATGTTTTAGTTTTTATTGGGTATATACTTAAGGGTAGAATTTCAGGGTCATATAGTAATTATATGTATAACCATTTGAAGAAGTGTCAGAATGTTTTACAAAGCATCTGCACTTCTTTACATTCTCCCCTGAAATATACAAGGGTTCCAATTTCTTCACATCTATACCAACACTTGTTATGGTCTGTTCTTTAGATTGTAGCCATTTTAGTGGGTATGAAGCAATCTTACAGTGCTTTTGTATTTATGAATATAAATGAAATGCTTTCCATGCCTTATGTCTTCTTGGTTCCTCTATTTCTCAAATACTTTTTCCCCTATTACAGATTTTCTAGTGTATCATTTTAATTCTCTTGTTTCGGGACACCTGGGTGGCTCAGCGGTTGAGCATCTGGTTTCGGCCCAGGGTGTGATCCCAGTAGGGGGATCGGGTCCCACATCAGGCTCCCAGTAAGGAGCCTACTTCTACCTCTGCCTATGACTCTGCCTCTCTCTGTATCTCTCATGAATAAAATATTTTAAAAATTGTTTCTATTCATCTATTTTAGTTATTTTATTAGTGGTTGGCATGGGAGTTAACAATTCACACCAAACCTTTAACCAAGCCAGTTCAGATTAATACCACTTAATTTCAATAGTATTCAAAACTTTGTTCCAATATTCTGTCTTCCCCCCATCCTTTGTTCTTTTTTTAAAAAAGTTTTTGTAAAGACTTTTTTATTTATTTATTCATAGAGACACACACACACACACAGAGATAGAGAGAGAGAGAGAGAGAGAGAGAGGCAGAGACGCAGGCAGAGGGAGAAACAGGCACCATGCAGAGATCCTGACGTGGGACTTGATCCAGGGTCTCCAGGATCACGCCCTGGGCTGCAGGCGGCGCTAAACCGCTGGCCACCAGGGCTGCCCCCCATCCTTTGTTCTAATACAAATTACATCTATATACATTATAAGCCCATCGATGTAGGTTTATATATATTTATATATTGCTTTCTTCACCAGTCTTTAAAATCAGATAAAAGAGTTACAAACAAAATTGATTTACATTAACATTTACATATCTATGTAGTTACCTTTAAGAGTACTTTTCACATGGATTCAAGCACTTGTCTAATGTCCCATCATTTCAGGTTTTTCAAGTTCCTTTAAAAAAAAAAAAAAAGCCACCCAGGCATCTGATTTTTATTAGTTCTGATACAGCAGGTCAGATGATGAAAAATTCTGCATTTATCTCAAAAAATTTTAATTTCTCCTTCATTCTGGAAGAATAATTTTGTTATTTATAGTTTTCAGCTGAATCTTTCTTTCAGTATTTTGTCATTCCTGGCTTCCACTCTTTTGATGAGAAATCAGGTGTTAATCTTATTTTTTTTTTGGTAGGTGTTAATTTTATTAAGAATGCCTTGTACATAATCATTTTTCTCTTATTTTCACCTTTCTCTTCTTTTGACACTTTGACTATGATTTGTCTTGGAGTAGTTCTCTTTTGAGTTTAATCAATTTGGAGTTTGTTGAGATTCTTGGATGTGTAGACTGGTGACAACATCAAATTTGGGAAATTTTCAACCATTATTTCTTCAAAATTGCTTGCTATTTCCTACTTTTTCTCTGGAGCTTACCTTATGTGTATAAATCAGTATGCTTGATGGTGTGCTACAAGCATCTATTTGTTTTTCATTTTCTTCTATTCCTCAGACTAGGTAATTTCAATTGTCTTACTTTTAAGTTCACTGATTATTTCTTCTGCCAGCTCGAATCTGCTTTTGAGCCTCTCCCTAATGAATTGCACTTTACAATTGCAAAACTATTTGGTTCTTACACATCTATCCCTTTATTGATATTCTCTAGTTGATGAAAACCATTCTCATACTTCTTGATTTTTTTTAAGATTTTATTTATTTAATCATGAGAAACAGAGAAAGAGAGAGAGATAGAGGCAAAGACACAGGCAGATGGAGAAGCAGGCTACATGCAGGGAGCCCGACATGGGACTTGATCCAGGGTCTCCAGGATCATGCCCCGAGTTGAAGGTGGCACTAAACCTCTGAGCCACCCGGGCTGCCCTCATACTTCTTTTAATACTTGAAATAGGATTTTAGTTCTTGAACATGTTTATAATTCCTAATTTATAGTCACTGTGTAGTATATCAAACCTCAAGACATCCTCAGGGATAGTTTCCACTGACTACATTTTTGTTGCTGTGGATGCATGATACTCTTCTATTTCTCTGTGTATCTTGTAATTTTTTTTTGTTGAAAACTGGATGTTTGAAAGAATATATATGTGGCAACTCTCAAAATGAGATTTCCCCTCCCCAGGGTGTGTTACTGTCATTGTTTATTGTTGTTACTATTTGTTTGTTCAGGAATTTCCCTAAATTAAATGGAGTCTATATTTTTTGCCTTTTGTGGCCATTGAAGTCTGCTCAGATAGCTTAGCGGTCCACTAATGACTGACATAAGTTACTTCAAATGCCTCAAATAAGCCTCCATTCTTTGCTAAGGTGTTTTGTTTATAGAGGAATGTCTTCAATGCTCTGGTAGTTTACAACTCTACCTTAGCCTTCCTTTCCTGCTTGTGTAGAGCTTCAAAGTCATCCAGAGATAAGAGATTAGGGTCTTCTCAGCTCTTTCTTGGGTATGCACTCTGCCATGCACAGGTTCATGGCCACCTAGATCCACATAAATATGTCAAAACTTGGGACGCCTGGGTGGCTCAGCAGTTGAGTATCTGCCTTTGGCTCAGGGCCTGATCCCAGATTCCCGGGATCAAGTCCCACATTGGGCTCCTTGCATGGACCTGCTTTTCCTCCCTCTGCCTGTGTTTCTGCCTTTCCGAGTCTCTCATGAGTAAATAAAATCTTTATAAAAAGAAAAAATATGTCAAAACTTTTCAAAGATGCCTATGGACATTTTATTCCTTATAATTTTAAGTTTTTGATCTGTGGCTTCTTTGCCACAACTATTATTGCCACTTCATAAAGTTGTGGTGCTGAACAATTGTCTGTAATTTTTTTAATGAAATAAAAAATTCCCTAGGATAGGATTCTCTTCAGTGAGCTAGCCATGAGTCAGGCCAAATAAAGATCATAATGCAAATATTACAGAGAGCTGCTGAAAAGGTCAAACAGTGACATTTCTCAGAGAATGAGGTTCTTTTGGGGCTCCAAACCTGTTCTGTACCCTTCTATGTATGCTAGGTTGTAGTTATTTACATCTACACATGGTCATGAAGCTGTTGGTTTTCAAGGATATGCCAGAGTGTATAACAGGAATAAGACAAGTTGAAATTTCATAATGCTGTTTTGTTGAAATTCAGCCATTTTTCTTAAATAAATGCTCCTCAAATTGTTGCAAGACTTTTGTAAATTTTCAAACTTGTGAAAAAGTTAAATTTGGCAATTTTTGCTAGTATTCTCATTTCTTGTATGGAGTTGTTCTTCAGAGGTCCTTACTCCACCAATGTGTAAATGCTTCCTTTATCATCCTTCCATTTTGATGGACTTTTCCTTCATGGCTTTTCCCCTTATTTTAGAATACTTTTCTTTAATCTTTTAGTGGTTTCCTTAGACATTTTATCATACATGCTTACAATCTAAAGGTAAGCATCTTACTTCCTCCTGAAAAGATAAGCATCATAGAATATTGACTCAGATCACAACTTCCTTGTAAGTTATGGCAATATAGTCTGGTATTTTAATTTTATTATATTTTCTTTAAACCAGCTTTGCACATAATATAGTTAATAATTGTTTTGATTTTAACCAAATAGTACTTCTACCCTTTCCATCTGTTGTCAAATCTCAGATAACTTCAGATCATTTTCCCTCTGACCAAAGTATTCCCTTTAAAATTTTCATTAACATGACTCAATGGATGGTAAATAATCTTAGTTGTTGTGTCTATAAATATTATCTTGTCCTAGCTTTTTAAAAAAGTTTTATTGACTATACAGTTCTTAGCTGATAATGATTTTTTTTAAATCAGATACTGAAGATATTGGTCTACTGCCTTCTAGCTTCCATTGATGTATTACTGAAATAAGCAATAAATCTAATCATTGATGTTTTGTGCCTCTTTTTACTCCAGGTGTTTTCTCTTTTGCTTTTCCTGTGATGTTCAATGCATCACCACAAGGTTTAAGTGTATATCTCTTTTTATTTTAATTGAAAAGTGCTGGGCTCTTTAAGAATTGTCTTTCTTCTATTTTGCAAAACTTAAGGTTTCATGTATTCAAATGTTTCCTCCTTTCACCCACTTTCTTTCACCTCTTTCAGAAATGCCATTACACTAACATCAGACCTTCTGTGTTTTACCTTCCTTTTCTTAATTTCTCTTTGTCTTACTATGCTGAATTTCAGGTAATTTCTTTGTTAATTAACTCTCTTTCACCTGCCTCCAATATGCTCAAAAGTCTGATCACTGTTTTTAAATTTAGTCATTATAAACTAACTTCTAGATAATTTTATTTTAAAAGTATGCTTCATCCTTTTTATAGCCTCTTTATAGTCCTTTACTCAAGACATTTCATTTTTAATTTTTAAACATTAGCAAAAGTGTTATTTTTAGTCTATGTCTAAAGTCTTTTTGTGTTCTTGGGGTGCCTCGGTGGCTGTCGGTTGAGCATATGACCCTTGGTTTCAGTTCAGGACATGATCTCAGGGTTATGAGATCAAGCCCCATGTGGGACTCCATGCTCAGAAGTGTCTGCTTGAGATTCTCTTTTTCTCTCTCCCTCAGCCCCTCCTCACCCCTATCTAAAATAAATGAACAAAAAGATTTTATTTTAAAATATATCTTAAAAAATGTCATCTCTTAGTCTGTTCTCTATTATCTCTGTTGAGCCTTCATTTTTTTGTAGGATTCTTTTTTTGTGGGATGTTTTGAAATTTAATGGTGAGCTCATATTCTACAGAACATGGGAATTTGAAGTTGAAGATGCACTCTTCCAAAGGAATACTTTTGCTCCTTTCAGTCAGCTGGAAACACTACCAATCTGGTTATACATTCATTAAATTCTATGTGTAAGGTTTATAAAATACACACAAAAAATATGTAATAAATAATTAAGCCCAGGCTGGAGATGGTTAATGTGAGGTTTTACCTAGGAGAGTGTTTTGTTTTATGTTTTTTGTTTGTTTGTTTTTGTTTTTTTGCTTTTCACTTAATGTCAAAGTCAAACAAGGCAAGTTTCCTTGTCCTTTTTTGTATATCACAAAACCCTCTGATGTCCTAGCTTCATGTCACATTATGTTACTTTAAAATATTTTGTTTATTTATTTATTTATTTATTTATTTATTTATCTATTTATTTATTTGAAAAAGAGACAGATCATGAGCATGAGGAGGGAGGAGGAAAAGTAGACACCTCACTGAGCAGGGAGCCCGAGATGGGGTTCGATCTGAGGCTCCCAAGATCATGACCTGAGCCGAAGGGAGATACCCAACTAAGCCACCCAGGCACCACTTTGTCACATTATCTTTTTTGAATGCCAACACTGGAAAAAAAAACAGGTTTTATCTCTTGCCCCCAAGTCCTAAGCAACTGTCAAAACAAATTTTGTCTGAAACCCTCAGGCTGGTTAGTACCTATGGCTTCCTAATTATCATCTTAGTAATGCCTTTAGCAATATATATCTTTTAACCCAGCACTATTAATTACTTTCAGGAGGCAGGTAGCTGTCATGTCATTTCATTCATTTATTTATTTTTATTTATTTTTTTATTTTTTTAAATTTTTGTTTATTTATGATAGTCACACACAGAGAGAGGCAGAGACATAGGCAGAGGGAGAGGGAGATGCAGGCTCTATGCACCAGGAGCCTGACGTGGGACTCAATCCCGGGTCTCCAGGATCATGCCCTGAGTCAAAGGCAGGCGCTAAACCGCTGCACCACCCAGGGATCCCTATTTTTATTTTTTTTATTGGAGTTCAATTTGCCAACGTATAGCATAACACCCAATGCTCATCCCATCAAGTGGCCCCCTCAGTGCCTGTCACCCAGTCACCCCCACCCCCTGCCCACTTCCCTTTCCACCACCTCTTGTTCGTTTCTCAGAGTAAGGAGTCTCTCATGTTCTGTCTCCCTTTCTGATATTTCCCATTTTTTCTCCTTTCCCCTTTATTCCCTTTCACTATTTTTTATATTCCCCAAACATTTCATTCATTTATAATAACATAGGAAAACAAACAGATATATTTTTTTAGGTGGGTGGAGGGGAGCAGGGAGAACAAGAGAGAGAATCTTAAGCAGACTCCACACACAGCACAGAGCCCAACACGGAGCTCATTCTCACAACCCTGAGATCATGACCTGAGCCAATATTAAGAATGGGATGCTTAACCAACTGAGCCACCCAGGTGCCCCAGAAACAGATATCTTGAAGAACTGTTCTAAACATTTAAATCTTTTTTTTTTTAAGATTTTATTTATTTAATCATGAGAGACACAAATAGAGAGAGGCAAAGACACAGGCAGAGGGAGAAGCAGGCCCTATGCAGGGAGCCCGACATGGGACTCGATCCCAGGTCTCCAGGATCATACCCTGGGCCAAAGGCAGCACTAAACCTTTGAGCCACCTGGGCTGCCCTTAACATTTAAATCTTAACCAGATATTTGGATCACACGGATACTGACATGGAAGACAAAATTTTGCTTATTCTATTATTTTCTTAGAAGTATTTTTTGAGGGAACCCTGGGTGGCACAGCGGTTTAGCGCCTGCCTTTGGCCCAGGGCACAATCCTGGAGACCCGGGATCGAATCCCACTTCGGGCTCCCAGTGTATGGAGCCTGCTTCTCCCTCTGCCTATGTCTCTGCCTCTCTCTCTCTCTGTGTGTGATTATCATAAATAAATAAAAAAAAAATTTTAAAAAGTGTTTTTTGATAAATAATTGAAATAAATTAAGCTAAGTAAAAATAACCCTGCATGGAATTTCTAAAATATGTGGAAACTTTACAAGTACCCTAAAACACTTCAGAAGCACCTACTTACCATTATCTAGATTTTTTTAATCAATCTTATCTGTATTATCAAGCACTCCTCCACATTTGCATCATAACCAGGAACCTAGAAACTTGCAAGTAAATAGATGCAGGGCACCCTGGGTGGCTCAGCGGTTTAGCGCCGCCTTCAGCCCAGGGCGTGATCCTGGGGACCCAGGATCGAGTCCCACATCAGGCTCCCCACATGGAGCCTGCTTCTCCCTCTGCCTGTGTCTCTGCTTCTCTGTCTCTCATGAATAAATAAATAAAATATTTAAAAAAAAAAAGTAAATAGATGCAAAGAAGTGAATGAAAGTTTCAAAGTTATTTTGGTCTAATTTGTTGGTATGTTGAAAAACAAGCAGAAACCTTGCTGGTGCAAAATAAGACTCATTACTACTATCATTGTTACCAAAACTTGCATCTTCAAAAATGCTTTCAGGATCCTAGGCAACATGCAGATACTAGTAGGCAGCTTGTTCTGGTGTTTATGGAAAATTAATTTTTATTGGTCTTACCAAATAGGGAAATCAGGAAAAAACTTTACTCATATCTTATCCTTGAAAAAGTTATTTATAGTCCTGTTTTTGATTATTTTCATTGAGATTCAGAAATGTGCCTAGATCCTTATTGTTCAGAGCATGTTCTGTGGACCACCACCATCAACTTCACGGAAAAGATTGTTAGAAAAGCAAAATTTCAGGCTCCTCCCCAGATGTACTAAATCAGAATCTGCATTTTATCAAGATTCCTAGGTAGTTTGTATGCACATTACAGTTTGAGAAGCACTGACCTTGATAATTTGGGGATTGTTTATAGCTAGTTCACAAACTACTTTTCTAGTGCTATTATCAAGTGAATAAGGTCTCACTAGAATACGTTGATAAAACACTGAAAAACACAATCTTTAAAGACTTAAATGGAGACATAAATGGTGTGCTTATGAAATTTGGAAGGGATAATTGCTAATATGCCAGATTGCAGAATCAAAAATCAAAAATATATTGGAAATGTCAAACAATTAAGAAGATTAAATATGTTGAGAAAAATTATAAAGGTTCAAAAACTAAATTATAGGGTAGCCCAGGTGGCTCAGTGGTTTAGCACCGCCTTCAGTCCAGGGCGTGATCTTAGAGACCCAGGATCGAGTCCCATGTCAGGCTCCCTGCATGGAGCCTGCTTCTCCCTCAGCCTGTGTCTCTGCCTCTTTCTCTCTCTCTGTGTGTCTCTAATAAATAAATAAAATCTTAATAAAAAAAAAACAACTAAATTGTACAAATGCAGAGAAAGAGAATCTGGCTCAACAGAAATTTATATAGGGGATCCCTGGATGGCTCAGTGGTTAAGCATCTGCCTTCGGCCCAGGGCGTAGTCCTGGAGTTCCGGGATTGAGTCCCGTGTCAGGCTCCCTGCATGGAGCCTGCTTCTCTCTCTGCCTATGTCTCTGCCCCTCTCTCTCTGTGTCTCTCAGGAATAAATAAATAAAATATAAATAAAATCTTAAAAAAAACAAACATAAGTTTATTTTTTATTTTTTTAAATATTTTATTTATTCATGAGAATACACAGAGAGAGAGGCAGAGACAGGCAGAGGGAGAAGAAGGCTCCATGCAGGGAGCCTGACGTGGGACTCGATCCCGGGTCTCCAGAATCACACCCTGGGCTGAAGGTGGCGCTAAACCCCTGAGCCACCCGGCTGCCCCAAACAGAAGTTTATATATAAATACCTAAGCAAGACTTCTAAAGATTTTGTCAATGATGGAAAAGTAGCACAATTACTAAACTTCTTCTCTAAAATTAATTCTAGAGGAAAACACAGGCCTAAAAAAACTAATATAAAAATCCTTATGGGACGCCTGGGTGGCTCAGTGGTTGATCATGTCTTTGGCTCAGGGCGTGATCCTGGAGTCCCAGGATCGAGTCCCACATCGGGCTCCCTGTATGGAGCCTGCTTCTCTTCCCTCTGCCTGTCTTTGCCTCTCTTTTTGTGTCTCTCATGAATAAAGAAATAAAATCTTTAAAAAAAAAAATCATTGAAAACCCCCTGTGAAAAAACAAACTAATGCATGTGTGAGGGGGAAGGTGAGGAAGGCGAGACAGCATTAAGTAGTCCCCTAAGAGATTTTGGTTTGTAGGCAAGCAGAAAAAGCAGTCAACTGCTGGGAGTACTGTGGGAGTTTTGATTGTTTTCAAATGTAAACACTAGCATATACTTTTATGTTGATGGTACAAGGTGTAAGCAAGAAAATTAATTAACAAAAAAAAAGTACATTTTTTTCCTTCAGAAAATAGGTGGCCTTTGATAAGTGGAAAGACACATCTTCTTGTAAGAGCCCTGAATGATCCAATAGTTTTAAGGGTAGTTAAGTTTGTAAGTGGAAAGTTTAGGAAGTTCCCAATTGATAATTTCTGTTTACTAAATGAACTGTAAAGGAAATTCACCAACTAAGAAAATGTGGAGATGAATTTGAAGACTTGAAAAATTTATAATGTGTATAAATTACCTCTGATTGGACCATTGAGAGAGTATTCCTGCAAAAAACTGAAGTGTTTAATATGATAGGAATCATACTAAAGTTATTTTGTTGCTAAGGAGATAATTAGTACCCTGAGGTTTAAAGCAGTCTCCTCTGCATTACAATAGGAATCTGGAATTTCAACTGAGCAACTGTTAGACTTTTAAACAGATGATACTCTTTCATAAAGGAAGTTTGCTACCTACTTACAGATAATCCTATGGATGACCAATATAAGGCTTCTCTATGAATTAGGATATAATTTTCACAACAAAGTATCTTTGGCCATCTACATGTTTAATAACCAAATGGAGGAAACCTACTTCACATGAGGAGCTATGCTGGGCAATATACACAATTCTCATTTCATCTACTCTACTCTATGTAGTAGCCATATAGACAGGTTAAATTAGCACAAAGTTCCATAGCTAGTAAAGGAATTGGGGATTAAAGGGTCTGTCCTACAAAGTCTATGCTCTGTGCACAATACATAACAGAGCGTATTACACTTAAGGTTCAATTAATGCAATATTGAATGATCTCCAAAGCCTAGGGAAACAGCAATCTTCTTGTACAAATACATTCCTTATCTGGCAGGAGGCTGAGACCTAAATTTTTAATAAACTATAGCAATTGACTTGAGTCTGAGTTTTCTGCTTAATTGTTCCCCTACCAGACCCATTATATGGCTTGTGTTCTTCTATTAACTGGATATTTGAGGGGTTTTTTATTGATTACTTTTATTGCAAACCATCATATTATTTCTAAGAGTGAGGTATAAATCAAATAGTAAGTCATAAACTGTAAAGTATTTACATTTAAGAATCATACAAGACTCACAAAGCAGAACTCTTAATATACTCAATATTGAAAGAGTGCCATGACTGTGAGCCCCATGAGAGTATGAATATCAATATCTGTCTTATTCCCCAGTGCATAACTGGTACTCAGGACACGTTTGGCATGTAATAGATATTGAGTATTTTCTAAATGATTTACAAATCAAGTATTTAGAAATGTCATCGTGCCTAATGTTTATTATTTCAAATTTTTCAGTAAATTTCTCCATATAAGAAACGTAATTAAAATGCAAATATATATGAGCTAATTATGTATGGTTTAGATATACACAGAAAGTAGATATATGCATATGCCATAGAACAAATACAGTTTAAAATAAAAAACTAAGCAAGTGAAGGAAGCATAACAATTCCTTAGGAGAAACACATAACATTATTTCCAAGAGGTGATTTGATTAAATAAACATTTTTTGATGTTGGATACACTCAGACTCCTAGATTTCCACCTACAACATGGGTAAATTTGGGTAGATTACTTAATCTCCAGACTAGTTTACCTCATCTATAAAAGTAAAATAATTACAGTACCTATCTCACAGGGATACTCTGAGGATTATATCTGATAATGCTTGAAAATCATTACAGTACAATGCTATGCACATACATACTAACAACTCACTAAAATATTAGATCTTATTTTTTAGTAGTTCCAATTCAAACCTTTATCCACAAGACCTCATTTTACTAGGTCTGGCTGAAAAACACTTGGGTCTATGCCACAAAGCAAAACCAGATTACTTGTGGTGTTTCCTTCTTTCATTCATTAATTAACCAGACTGAAAAGTATAGAAGTAACTTTAAAGAGCCCCCTTGGTTTATAAAAAGATCTAGGAGAAAGAAAAACATTTCCCTTTGTATTTATCAGCACCAACTTGGCTGCTGATAGAGAAGACAATTTGGAAGTAATAGGTCAAATAAATAAAATAGCAATTAAAGAATGAGATCCTACTGACAGAAGTCTTACCAATATGATTTTCAAATAATATCAACAGCACCTAAAAACAAATACAAAAAATAATGAAATTTATCTTTGTACCATACTGTCTGGTTTTTTGTTTTGTTTTGTTTTGTTTTTTAACCATACTGTCTGTTAAAAAAATACATTTGGGAGGAGCCTGGATGGCTCAATCCATTGAGCATATGACTCTTGGTTTCAGCTCCAGTTATGACCTCACGGGTAGTGAGATTGAGTCAGGCTCAGTGCTCAGTGTAGAATCTGCTTGGAAATTCTCTCCCTCTGACCCTCACCCCACTCACATGCTCTCTCTCTCCTGCTCTCTCAAGTAAATAAATATATCTTTAACAAATACTTTTGGTTAACATTTCCATAGGACAAAAACTATTAGAGCTTCAGGGGCACCGGGATGGCTCAGTTGGTTAAGCATTCCACTCTTGATTTGGGCTCAGGTCATGATCTCAGGGTCATGAGATGGAGGAGGTGGACTCCTGCTGAGCATGGAGCCTGCTTAAGGTTCTCTATCTCCCTCTCCTTCTGCCCCTCAAAGCCCTCAAGCCCTCTCTCACTCTCTTAGAAAAAAAAAACAAAAACAAAAAACTACCAGAGCTTCAGAGTTAGATTAATGGTGTATCTAAAATAAATCAAACTGTAAAAACAAAAGCATTACATTTAAACTAATGAGAAATATTCTAAAACTTCACACTGAGAAAGATCCCAAAAATGATTGTTTTTAAAATAAGTTATTTCAACTAGCAGAAATGAATTTTCAACGACAACTTTAATACCAGAAGGTAAACATTAAAACTTAGCTTGCAAACATGACCATGAAGAATGATATATCTCAACAGCAAAATTTAATATTATAAATATATATTAAATATCTATTTTAATGCAATAGCCAGAAACTGGCAACAGATTTACTTTGTAAAGCTCTGAACAAAAAGACCATGTCTTCATCATCTCCATTAACTAATGTCTACAACATCAACACCTGGTATGTAGTAAATGCTTGAAAAGTGGCGGGGGGGGGGGGGGGGGCGGTTATTTACTGAAGTAGAATTACAATGTTGTGTTAGTTTCGGGTGTATAATATATTGATCCATCATTTCTGTACAATGCCCAATGCTCACCATGATAAGTATAGTTACCATCTACCACCATACAATATTATTGACTATATTCCCTAGGCTGTACTTCTCATCTCTGTGACTTATTTATAACTGGAAGTTTGTACCCCTTAGTCGCCTTTATTTCACCCATCCCCACACCTATCTTCCCTCTGGCAGCCACCATCAGTTTGATTTCTGTATTTAAGAGTCTGTTTTTATGTTTGTTCATTTGTTTATTGAATTCCACATACAAGCGAAATCTTGTGGTATTTGTCTTTCTCTGTCTGACTTATTTCACTTACCATAATACCCTCAAGGTCCATCCATATTGTCACAAAAGAAAAGATCCCATTCTTCTTTACAGCAAATATTCCATCACTCTCTCTCTCACACACACACACATACACACCTTTATCCATTCATCTATCAATGAATATTTAGGTTGCTTCCATATCTTGACAATACAATAAACATAGAGACGGATTATCTTTTCGAATTAGCATTTTTGTTTTCTTTTGGTAAATACACAAAAGCGGAATTACTGGATCATAAAGAATTTTTATTTTTTTGATTTTTTGATGAACCTGCATAGTGTTTTCCACAGTGGCTACACCAATTTACATTCCCACCAATAGTGCATAAGAGGTTTTTGTTTCTCCACATCCTTGCCAACATTTACTATTTCTTATCTTTCTCATTCTAGCCATTCTGACTGATAAGAGGTGATATCTCATTGTGGTTTTGCATTTCCCTGATGATGATGAGTGATGCTTAGCATCTTTTCATGTTTCTGTTGGACATCTATATGTCCTTTTTTGGAAAAATGTCTGTTTAGGTCTTCTGTTCATTTTTTGTAATGTTTCAAATTTTCATTTAAATTCTAGTCAGTGGGGCTCCTGGGTGGCTGAGTTGGTTGAGCATCCGACTCTTGGGCTCAAGTCATGGTCTTGGAGTTTATAGGACTAAGCCCTGCAATGAGCTCCATGCTCAGCAAAGAGTCAGCTTGAGATTGTTTCTCTCTCCCTCTCCCTCTGTCCCTCTTCCCCATGCTCTCTTTCTCTCTCTCTAAAATAAATAAATAAATTTTTTAAGAAGATTAACTTCTAGTTAGTTAACATATAGTGCAATATTAGTTTCAGGAGCAGAATTTAGTGATTCATCACTTACATACAACACCAAATGCTCATCACAAGTGCCCTCCCTTAATACCTATCACCCATTTAACACATCCACCTGCCCACCTCCCTCCATCAATCCTCAATTTGTTCTCAAGAGTCTCTCTTACAGTTTGCCTCACTCTCTTTTTTGTTCCTACCCCCTACATTCATCTGTTTTGTTTGTTAAATTCCACATGAGTGAAATCATATGGTATTTGTCTTTCTCTGACTGACTTATTTTGCTTAGCATAATACTCTCTGGTTCCATCCATGACATTGCAAATGGCAAGATTTCATTCTTTGTTATGGCTGAGTAATGTTCCACACTGTCTTTATCCATCCAGCATTTGATGGCTCCTTCCATAATTTGGCTACTCTTGATAATGATGCTATAAATATCGGGGTGTATGTGCCCCTATAAATCAGCATTTTTGTAACCTATGGTAAATACCTACAGCTCAACTGCTGGGTTATAGGGTAGTTTTATTTATTTATTGTATAACACCTGTTGATTTTTTTTTTTGTCAGAAAGAGAGCATACAAGCAGGGAGAGCAGCAGGGTGAGGGAGAAGCAGGCTCCCCATTGGGCAAGGAGCCTGATGAGGGACTTGATCAGGACCCTGGGATCATGACCTGAGCCCAAAGCAGATGCTTAACGTAATGAGCCACCCAGGTATCCCAAGGTAGTTCTATTTTTAACTTTTTGAGGAACATCCATTCTGTTTCCAGAGTTACTATACCAGTTTACATTTCCACCAACAGTGTAAGTGGGTTCCCCTATCTCTGCATCCTTGCCAACACCTATTTCCTACGTGTTAATCTTAGCCATTCTGACAGGTGTGAGGTGGTATCTCATTGCAGTTTTGATTTGTATTTCCCTAATGATGAGTGATGCTGAGCATTTTTTCATGTGTCTATTAGCCATCTGAATGTCTTCTTTGGAAAAATGTCTAATTATGTATTCTGCCCATTTCTTAACAGGATTATTTGTTTTTTGAGTGTTGAGTTTGATATTCTTTATAGATTTTGCAGGAGGAAAGAATATCCAATGGAAAAAAATCTCTTCAACAAATGGTCTTGGGAAAACTGGACAGCAACATGCAGAATGAAACTGGACTATTTTTTTACATCATACACAAAAAGAAATTATAAATGGATTAAAAACCTACATGTGAGACAGGAAAACCATCAAAATCCTAGAGGAGAACACAGGCAGCAACCTCTTTGACATTGGCCATAGCAACTTCTTACTAGATACATTTCCTGAGGCAAGGGAAACAAAAGCAAAAATGAACCACTGGGACTTCACCAAGATAAACAACTTCTGCACACTGAAGGAAACAATCAACAAAACCAAAAGGCAATTATCGGAATGGGAGAAGATATTTGCAACTGAAATACCAGATAAGGGTTAGTATCCAAAATATATAAAGAACTTATCAACCTCTGCTCGTTTGTTAATTGGATTGTCTGGGGTTTTTTGTGTGTGTGTGTGTGTTGGGTTGTATAATTTCATATATTCTGGATATTAATCCCTTATTAGATATATCATTTGCAAATATCTTTTCCAGTCAGTGGCTGCTTTTCTGTTTCATGATTTTCTTCACTGTAGAAAAGCCTTTTATTTTGGTGCCATCCGAACAGTTTATTTTAACTTTTGTTTTCCTTGCCTGAGGAGACACATCGATAAATACACTGCTAAGACCAATATCCCAAAAATTACTATTTCTTCTTTTCAGAGTTTTATAGTTTCATGTCTAACACATTTAGGTCTTTAATTTATTTTGAGGCTTTTTTGTTTGTTTATTGAAAAGACTGCCTTTCTCCCCCCCCCCCCACTATACTTTCTCCTTGTCATAGATTAATTGACCATATAGGTATGGGTTTCTTTTTGGTCTCTCAATCCTATAATTCTAATCCTCAGATTCCTGGTCTAAAGAATGGAAGACAGCAGTACACAAATCCTAAAACCTTTTATGGTATTTTTTATGATTATACTTAAGAATATATTGTGAACTATTCCTTATTTTATATATAAAAAAATCTGGAAATTTTGGTGGTACAAAATAACAAGAAATTATAACAGTATTTATATACTGGTACATTTGTCCATTTGGCATATTTGTACATTTTGTAAAAATGTACATTTTATACATGTTGTTTCTTCACTAATAAGCATAATTATATACAATTAAGTGCAATTTTATAATATCGGTTATAGCAATATACTAATTTCTCCTAATATGAGATTGATCTTAAATTTTAAAGATTATGAATGAGAGATAAACATAAGTAAAAATACATAAATTGCATTATCTATAATTCAATTATTAAAAAGCATCTAGTTCAATGCTTCACATGATTCTGCTCTCCCTCCCTTCTTTGTATTTAATTATTAACTTTCACATATTTTCTTCAGAGTAAATGAATCATCTTCCCACAGAAGATATTCAGCTGCCCTTGGTAATTCAAGCTAACTTGGATTTTAATCTGTTTTTTAATGGATGAAACCACATGCTTTGGAAGGCATTAAAATAAGTAAAGTGATTCCAAATGTTTTAAGTCAATACGATTTACCATAAAAAAGGAATAAAATAAATAAATACCTTTTTCCATTTGTTTGGAAGGGATGTAATCTGTAATTGAAAATCTTAACTCTGATAAAAAATCAAAAATATGTAAAATAAAATATGCATTTGTATGTGGCTCAAATTTTCCATTCATCCTGGTAGCTTGAAAAAATAAGTATGCTTTGAGCTTAAAACCAAAAGAAGAGTTGCTGCCTACTAAGAGGAGAATGAATTAACATCGACACCATGAAAAGTAAGTGTAGTTTTCGAAGCATTCCAAAAGAGGAAGGTGTTATGCATTAATATTTGCTAATTTAACATTATACTAATTTGTTTGAAGGAAGAAGTTCAGACCCAAGAGGGGCATTTATTTTTTAAGATTTTATTTATTTATTCATGAAAGACACAGAGAGAGGCAGAGACACAGGCAGAGGGAGAAGCAGGCTCCATGCAGGGAGCCTGATGTGGGACTCAATCCCAGGATCCTGGGACCACACCCTGAGCCAAAGGCAGACATGCAATCACTGAGCCACCCAGGCGTCCCAAAATAAATTTCTAAAAGAAAATAAAAATATGAAATATTAACCAGAGCATAAAGCACATGCTTTAAAACCACAAAAGAAGGGGGGTTTAGGGGAATGGGCCAAATAGGTGATGGGAATTAAGGAGTGCATTTTTTATGATAAGCACCAGATGATTTATAGAATTGCTGAATCACTACATTGTACACCTGGAACTAATATAGCACTGTATGTTAACTAACTGGAATTAAAACAATAACTTAAAAAAAAATAAGTAAAACCATAGAAGAAAATCCAAAAGAACTTAATAAGGTAGAATACAATTCAGAATAGAGACCTATTTAAAAATGTTAAGTACCTGTTATAAAGACCTTGAAGCATCACTTAAAATATCAAACTATTATTGGATAATAAACTGATATCAATATAAAGCTTGAACAACCATAAAGCCTTATTTCTAAAACTGGTCACTCAACCAGTAGATCAGCATCACTTGGAAGTTTCTTAGAAATGCAGAATCTCAAAGCCCATCCTTGAACTGTTGAATCAACTGGGATCTGGAACTTACTGGTCAATAAGGTCATCTAGGTGATCCATATGCATATTAAAGTTTAAGAATCGGACGCGCCTGGGTGGCTTCAGCTGTTGAGCATCTGTCTTTGGCTCAGGGCGTGATGCCGGGGTCTTGGGATCTAGTCCCAGATCGGGCTCCCTCCATGGAGCCTGCTTCTCCTTCTGCCTGTGTCTCTCATGAATAAATAAAATCTTTAAAAAAATGTTTAAGAATCACTGTCTATAGTATAATTTTTACTTCATAAATTATATAGCATTACTTTTTTATTTCTTTGCATCAGAAGTGACTGAGATATCTGAACAAAGTTCTAGAAAATTCAATTTGCTATGTGAAAAATCTATTTCTATTTATATATTTGCATCTGTATGTATCAAATATATTTCTCACTTATTTAGGTAGACACTTGATGAATATTAATGGCATACAATAAAAATAATTTTTCCTAAAGTGGCAGGGTAATAAAAATTATGTATTTGAGAATCAAACAAAATAGTTTACAATAATTTCTTCAAATTTTTTAAAAGATCACATTTTATTTTATTTTTTTTAAATAATAAATTTATTTTTTATTGGTGTTCAATTTACCAACATAGAGAGTAACACCCAGTGCTCATCCCGTCAAGTGCCCCCCTCAGTGCCCGTCACCCATTCACCCCCACCCCCCGCCCTCCTCCCCTTCCATCACCCCTAGTTCGTTTCCCAGAGTTAGGAGTAAAAGATCACATTTTAAACAAACTTCTCAGGGCGCCTGGGTGGCTCGATCTGTTAAGTGTCTGCCTTCCACTCAGATCATGATCCCAGGATACTGGGATCAAACCTCCATCAGGCTGCCTGCATCAGGCTCCCTGCTCCAGGAGCAGCCTGCTTCTCCTTTTCCCTCTGCCTGCCACTCCCCCTGCTTATATTCTTTCTCTGTCAAATTAATAAAGAAATTTATTATTTTCTTTAAAAAAAAAAAAAGAATCTTCTCTTTTTACAAATTACAGTAACTTTCAAATGATTCAATCAGCAACTTCCCATCCAAATCTACTGATGTCAGAATTCTCATAACCTCTAAAAACTCTAAATTTTCCAATGCAGTTAATACTCTCCTTTGCTAGAACAGCTAAAGCCTTGCATAAAACACACACACACACACAAACATAAACACACACACACACACACACACATTCTGTGGAAATTCTAAGCTATTTAAGCACTATAAATATAGGGATTTTTTTTTCATGTTTTAAAATGCAGAAATAGAAGAGATTATGCTTTAAGGAACAGAAGAGATCTAGGCATTTCCAAATTAATTTAATATATAGTAATGTATCAAAGGGAACCCAGGGTCTTAGAGCACTCTGGATACTGAGATAGATTCCTGACAACTTTAGAACCATTCCATGTACAACATCAAAATTTACTAAAGCAAATAAAAATTCAAAATTCTGTGATAAACTTAGAGTACTTTTCAAACAACTTATGCCAAATATTTACTTACGTATTTCTTTAAATCTGAGACTTTAGGGTGAGTAACTATAAAACAGGGGCAATATAATCTTATTAATATTTACCTGAATAAACCTTCCACTTTTAGGATGAATAACAATTATGAATAAATGACATTTTAATAAAATATATGAAATTTTTAAAAACTAGAATTGCTTGAAAATGTAAGATTATTTTTTAATCAAATTGCTTAAGGGTATTTCAATACTATACCTCACACTAAAATCTACAATACAAATAATCACAATTTGACCTATCCTATCTTTTATTTTATGCAAAGGCTTATCTGACACATATACAAAAAGTCTAACTTACACAAAGGTGATTTCTTTTGTGAAGATATCTTAGGAAATTATGGTTTTTTTAAAGAAAACGTTATCTACTGCAAATAATATGATGTAAAGAGAATCTGGACTCAAACAACTTACGTGGAATATCCTCTTGAAGTCTATTTTTCCATAGTAGAGAATATAGACACAAGCTATCAAATACCTAGAAAAGATGGATGCTGTGATGTTGAGAGAAGAGGTAGAGAGGGAGAAAAGAAATCTCAGACTTTAATTTTTTCATTCAACTTTATCCACAGTTTGCATCGGTAATATACATTTAGTGTTCCATTTATTTTTAAATGCATCGGAAAATCAATTATGATAGATCTGTGACCAATACAAAGATTTCTGAATTCTTCAAAAAACTCACTTAGAAAAGTCAATAAACTAGCATTCTGTAGAGATAATTATTAAACAAATGGTAATGCATTTTTACTCCTTATTTCAATTCTAACATATCCAACAACACTTCTTTCTTGTGCCATACAATAATAAAATTTAGCAGAAGTAGCTATCTACTACATTCTTTAGGGCCTAATAAAATATTTCAGTTTAATTACTTAACCCTCTTCAAATCATAAATCCAATTCAAATAATTATAATAATTCTTAATTCAATAATTGATGAAGTAAATATAAAATAACCATAAAAACCATTTAGAATAAAATTTACACTTATTTAAAAACTACTAAAAGAAATACATCAGAGCCTTGATAAAAGAAACTGACTTAGAAGTGGTGTTGCCTTCTGGCATTACAGTAAATAAACTGACATGATATGGATTTCAGATGAACCCCTCTTAAGTCGAATTTTTTTTTGCAGTAAGAATGCTATAGTAAGATTCTGCTGTATTTACCCTTTAAGATAATAACTGACAAGTAAGTGAAATGCAATAAGGAAATGGCCTATAATTTCACTAATATTTCAATGATATGAAACAGGAAAATACTTGTAAAATAATTAACACCTAGCTTGATTAATAAGAGGACTCCTACAGCATGATAACTATGAAAGCAATATGAATGATTGCTGTAGCTTTTACTGGTCACTTTATTTGTAACATTGTCAAATTTCTACAATAAAAGCTAACAACTTAAGATATTTATTTGCCATTTCTTACCTTTATTACCCAAGTTTTCACTAGGGAGACTGATTATGCCAATGAAGTTTTTTTTAGATCCAACTGAAAAATAGTAACTAATTAGCTCAAATATTTAAAGTAATAAATTACTAATAACTTAATTTTTAAACCTTATAGTCATAAGAAGCTTTAATTCTTTAAAAGCTCCAAATTCACACTTGGGGAATATAAAGAACACATCTGTATTCTAATGCCAAAATGTAATAATATGGCTTCATGCCAACTGATCAAAAAAAGTTGAGATGCTCCTAAACCAAACCTTACTACCATTTGGCACACTAGTTTTTACCTTTTATATATACCCTTTGAAATTCCCAGGCCAACACTTTTAATAAGTTGCATCCATATTAAGAGGTAACAAGTGCAAATAATCACATATTTAAGATATGGTACTTGCTTGGCTACTACAAAAGTAATTATACTAAGGTTCTTCTATAGCAAACTGAGTTATTCATTACAGTAATGTTTTTGAAAAATTCCTGCACTACTACCAACATAAATTTATCCCTCTCCAAATTAAACAAGGACTTTGTAACATAGTATACTTATGAAAATATTTATAGAATGGTCTGTTTAATTCAACATATTGTTAATTAAGGATCATAAGATTTACAGGATCCACAGATGGCCAGATTTCAAATAAAAACCTACTCTTCAATTGCTGCTGTCTTAATCTCAATAAAACTAATGGCAGCACACTGACATAATGTTACTGAAAATCAAGACATAAACCCAAACTTTGGCAGTTTAATCAAAATGTCCTTGATAATTAGTACTTTGCTACTTCTCAAAAACCTTACTGCTTTGTGTAACATTTTCAATACAGAAATAAAATACTCTTCAAATAATACATTTTAAAAGATGATTATGTTTTGCAAAATTAAATAGCATAAATTAAGCATATTAACATTGGAGTTTTTTTGACAACATGACATAACCAATTTAAGGAAAACTGCAATGGACTAAATAAAAAACCACAAATGTCACAATGTGAGGCACATTTAAATCCTCACATATTACTGACCTTACAAAATCTACTAAAATATTTTAAAGTTCCATTGATTCCATTAATACATAAAAAGAAATTGCAAAAATGCTTAAGACTATATAAGAGTCATCAATTACACAGGCACTTCACATGTAAACAATCTACAGTACAACTGAAAATATTTTGGCACCAACCTATAATACTAAAAGAATTTAATATAAAGCCAGAGTTCTGCATTTTCTACTCATTTTTTTCTAGAAAACTAAGACCAAAGATTGAAGAAACTGTGTATAAACTAGAATTAGAAGTGTATTAAATAACTCAAATATAGAATAGTTTTAAATCGGTAAAAAAATGATTACCTCATCCAGGTGCTTACTAGTATGCTATGATATAAAAAATTAAACCTAATGTGATTATTAAATTGAAACCACATTTTAAATTTAGTATCAATCTGGTTTTTGAAAAATAATCAAGGTTATCAACTGACTTAGTAAAAAGAGAATTTGAATTTAATTGAAAAGTCTTAAGTTAATCCAGTTTTCCCCCAAAAGAAGCTTGGGCAATTCTTAATTTAATTTTGATGTTTTAACATAATTTTTTTAAAACCTAAGGCTTCACCTAACAAAATTATTTTTGATTAGACGTTATCATGAATTTGAGATATTTGAAATCACTTCAAATAAAAGCAACTATACACTTATAATTTTGAAATGTTACATCAAGCAGTAGAAAGCTGAGATGCCTTGGTTGTAGGTAATTCAAGAAGAGCCTGAACTGTGACACCGACTTTCACAAGACCTCTTTCTTCCAAAATATGATGAGGCAAACAAAGTCTTTCCTGAAAAACAAAATAAATGATATCAGAACATTTGTTTTTTAATAGTGCAGTAAAGCTAAGACAAACCAGAACTGGATTTTTAAAACATTTCTTGTAAAACTTCAAGCAAAAACTGTATGATTCTAATTAAATTAAATTCTAATTTTTTATTCTTTTATTGAGGTATAATTGACATATAACATTATATTGGTTTGAGATGTAAAACATAATGATTTGGAATATGTTACAGTATAATGCAAAATGATCACCACAGTAAATCATAGTACCATCACCATACAAAGTTAACTTTTAAGATTTATTCTCTTGGCAACTCTAAGTACTCTACAATATTACTGACTATAGTCACTCTGTGGGACATTGTATCTCTGTGACATATTTATTTTATAATTGAAAATTTGTACCTCATCAGCCCCCATCACCTGATTTCACCTACTCTCCTCTGGCAAACACCATTCTGTTCTCTGTATCTATGATGTACATTTTATTTTGTTTATTCATTTGGGGTTTTTTAAGACTGCATACGTAAGTGAAAACATACAAGATTTCTTTCTCTCTGTCTGACTTAATTTGCTTATCATAATTTCCTCAAGGTCCATCCATGTCACAAATGGTAAGATTTCATTCTTTTTATGGCTGAGTAGCATTCCATTGTATATATACTACATCTGTATCCATTCATCAGTTGATGAGACACTTAGGTTGCTTCAATATCCTGGCTATTGTAAATAATGCTACAATGAACATAGGGGTGCAAATGTCCCTTTGAATGGGTATTTTTATTTTCTTTGGATAAACACTCAGAAGTAGAATTGCTACATCTTATGATATTTCTATCTTTAATTTTTTGAGCAACCCACATACTGTTTTAGATAATGGCTGTACCAATTTACATTCCCACCAACAAGGCATGAGGGTTCCCTTTTCTCCACACCCTCACCAACATTTTGTCTTTTTGATGATTGCCATTCTAACAGATGTGAAGTGATATCTCATTGTGTAAATTCTACTTCTAAAATGTCTGTTTCAATAAATTTTTATGGTATGGGATTCTATTTTACAGGCTGTGTTTTCATCTGAGGTTGATCTAATCCATATAATAAGCAAATATTTTAAAGTGAGACAATCATGCTAGATGTTCCCTAGGCTCCTGTGTTGGAGTAGAAAGAGCACTACATTTCCAGCCAGGACATCTAAGGGCCTTGCAATATGAAGTACTAAAGGTACTAAAATTCCCTGAGATTCAGTTTCTTTATCCTGACACTGGACTGTGTGAGAAACAAAGTGAATAATCAAGAGGTAGAAGCGCTTTGTAAACTCTTCAGTCCTGTACAAAATTGTCTGCTTTGGTTTGTTCATTCTACCAGTTCTCAGGATCCATAGTCTCTGATACATGAAGAGATTCACTACTTTTTTTGTCTTTAGTTTACTTCTCTCCAGCTTCTAGTGATGCTTCCTCGCTTGTAGTTCCAGTGATCTAGAATTTCATAAATAACAACACCTCCCCTTACAAGCACATCACGTGTCATTTGATCTTCACAATTCTATAAAAAGTTTAAAAGCAGGGACACCTGGGTGGCTTAGCAGTTGAGCATCTGCCTTCGGCTCAGGGCCTGATCCAGGGTCTAGGGATCAAGTCCTGCATCAGGTTCCCTGTGGAGAGCCTGCTTCTCCCTCTGCCTGTGTCTCTGCCTCTCTCTGTTGTCTCTCATGAGTAAATAAAATATTTAAAAAGAAAAAAAAGAGTTTAAAAGCAACTCTGGCCTCTAGCTGCCATCTTGCATCCCCACATGTGTGCGCCTAACCTCAGCTGGTCTGCCCGACACCCCCTGAGTGCCAACCCTAGTCCCCCGCGCAGTCCCATTTGCGCCCCAACAAGATGAAAGAAACTATTATGAACCAGGAGAAACTTGCCAAACTGCAAGCACAAATGCGCATTGGTGGGAAAGGAACTGCTCGCTGAAAGAAGAAGGTGGTTCATAGAACAGCTACAGCAGATGATAAAAAACTTGAGTTTTCTTTAAAGAAGTTAGGGGTAAACAATATCTCTGGTATTGAAGAAGTGAATATGTTCACAAACCAAGAACGGTGATCCATTTTAACAACCCTAAAGCTCAGGCATCGCTGGCAGTGAACACTTTCACCATTACAGGCCATGCTGAGACAAAGCAGCTGACAGAAATGCTACCCAGTATCTTAAACCAGCTTGGTGCAGACAGTCTGACTAGTTTCAAAAGACTGGCTGAAGCTTTGCCCAAACAATCCATGGATGGAAAAGCACCACTTGCTACCGGAGAGGACGATGATTATGAAGTTCCAGATCTTGTGGAGAATTTTGACGAAGCTTCCAAGAATGAAGCAAACTGAATTGAGTCAACTTCTAAAGAAGATAAAACTTGAAGAAGTTACTGGGAGCTCCTATTTTATATTATGACTGCTTTTTAAAATTTTGTTCGTGGGTCTGATAAAATCTAGATCTCTAATATTTTTAAGCCCAAGCCCCTTGGACACTGCAGCTCTTTTCAGTTTTTGCTTATACACAATTCATTCTTAGCAGCTAATTAAGCTGAAGAAGCCTGGGAATAAAGTTTGAAACAAGGTTAATAAAGTTTAAAAAATAAATAAATAAAAGCAACTCTGCATTAGGTTTCATTAGCCTTCACTGATCCTACTCTAACAACATTCTTTCTTTTTTTCTTCTTTTTTGTAAGTAATCTCTACTCCTAACATGGGGCTTGAACTCACAACACCAAGATCAAGTGTCACATGCTCTACCAACTAAGCTAGTTAGATGTCCCTCTCCTAATATTCTTAATGTTTTCAAGAGTTCTTTCTTCACCCTCTTCTCTTGTATACTATATCTTCTCTTTGGTATTCTCAAAGCTTTATCAAAACTGCAAGGGTTAAGTGAAAGTTTGCATACGTGTGCATATCATCAAATAAATTTGGTAGCTATTTCTGAAGAAATGATGCAATCCACTGCTTCAGTTGGGACACCCATTCATCTTAGGAAAATAAGCTACTAATGGATAAAGTGAATGGCAAACAGGCCACCTACAGGTCCTGTTTTTTAACTGTATTATACTTGGTTAGCACAGTATTTTACAAATCTAGAAACATTACATTTTTTCTTAAGATTTTATTTATTTGAAAGAGAGAGCGGGGGTGAGGGGGAAGCAGAGGGAAAGGCAGAGAAAGAATCCCAAGCAGATTCTCCCGCTGCGTGGGGAGCCCCATGCAGGACTAGATCTCATGACCCTGAGATCATGACCTGAGCTGAAATTAAGAATCAGATGTTTGACTGAACCACCCAGGTGTCCCAAAGATTATATACGTATTTTTAAATCACTGTTTCTAGAAATAGGGGAAGGTTTGGCAAGACTGGGCTCCTATTCCCAAATACTAACAACTATACCCTCCATCCTGATAACTTTTGAATCTTTATTTCCTGCCATGATCTCTTTACTCTGCTATGAATACAAAAAAGAACATGATATAACCAAATGGATGTCTAACAAAAATACCAAAATCAATATATCCAAAACAGAATTACTCCATCACTATATTAACTTTTCCTTTTATATTCTATACCTCAGTCGGTAATACACTATTCAATCTCTTTCAACATAAACTTGAGAATCAATAATCTTTTTTTTTAAAGATTTTATTTATTTATTCATGAGAGACATAGAGAGAGAGAGAGAGGCAGAGACATAGGTAGAGAGAGAAGCAGGCTCCACGCAGGAAACCCGACATGGGACTCGATCCCGGATTCCAGGATCACACCCTGGGCCAAAGGCAGACGCTCAACCACTGAGCCACCCAGGCATCCCTCAATAATCTTTTTCTCTTCATGATTCTGATAAACCATTCACCAAATATTACTGATAATATCCCATTAATCAGAAGCATTCTCAAAAACTATCTTATCTGTATTTTCACATTTGTTGCCCTCCTACTGTTTTATTTATTCATATGGCCACTAAAATGTTAGAAAAAAAAAAAAGGTTTCAAATCAATGACCTCAGCTTCCACCTTAGAAACCAAAAAAAGAAAAATTAAACCAATGGGAAGCAGAAAGAAAGAACAAATAAAGTTGAAAGAGGAAAACAATAAAATAAAAACAAGAAGAAAACAGAAAAAATACCAGTGAAATGAAGCATTAGTTCATTGAGAAAATTACTAAAAATTCATCAACCTCTAGCTAGGTTAATCAGAAAAAAAAAAGAGAAAATATTCAAATTACCAATATTAGGAATAGGAGAAATAACATCATCAGAGAGTCTACAAATACTAAGGTGATAAGAATGGGACAGTTAAACTTTAGAAGAATAATTTCGACAAACTATGTGAAATAGACAAATTCTTTGAAAAATAGTATACCAAAGTTCATGTAAGAAGAAATAGAAAACCGGAATAGACCTATATCTATTAAAGAAATTAAAATTGTAGTTAAAATTAACCTTTCCACAGGGGCACCTAGGTGGCTCAGCGGTTGAGTGTCTGCCTTTGGCTTAGGTCGTGATCCCGGGATCCTGGGATCAAGTTCCACATCAGGCTCCCTCTGGGGAGCCTGCTTCTCCTTCTGCGTATGTCTCCGATTCTCTCTGTGTCTCTCATGAATAAATAAATAAATAAATAAAATCTTTATAAAGAAAAAAGGAAAAAAAAAAACCTTCCCACAATTAAAACTCCTGGCCCAAATAGATTCATTAAAGAATCTGACTAAATATTTTAAAAGGAAATAATATTAATTCTACACAAAATCGAGTTAAGTGAAGAGCAGGGAATAATTCTTAACCTTTTCCAAGAGGTCAAGATTACCTTGACACTAAAAGCCAGGCAAAGATGTTAAAATAAAACTAAAGACCAGTATCCCCATGAATGAACATAGATGCAAAAAGTCTAAACAAAAGTTTAGCAGACTGATTTCAACAATATAAAAACAACAAAATCTATGATGACCAAGGTTTATCCCATGAATCCAAGTTTGAGTTAATATCTGAAAATCAACCAAGGTAAATCACAATATTGTAAAAGAAAAAATATGTAATAGTTGTAGAAAAATCATTTGACAAAATTCAGCATCCACTGCTGATAAGAACACTTAGCAACTAGGAATAGAGAGAAATTTTCTCAAGCTGATATAGTTCATCTCTAAAAAACCCAACAGCTAACATTTGCAAATCATGTATCTCATAAAGTACTTCTATCTGGATTATATTAAAAACACTTAAAATTCAATAATAAAAAAGTGAATAATTCAATTAACAAATGGACACAGGATTTGAAAAGACATTTCGCCAAAGAATATATATAAATAGCCAATAAGCACATGAAAATATGTCCAACATCATTAGCCATTAGGGAAATGCTAATTAAAACCACAATGGAAAAAAAAAACAAAACACAATGAGATACCTACCACTAGGTTGGCTAGAATCAAAAAAGGAAAACAATAATTACGGGTTTTAAAAAAGATTTTATTTATTCATGAGAGGCAGAGAGAGAAGGGCAGAGACAGGCGGAGGGAGAAGTGGGCTCCCTCCAGGGAGAGCCTGATGTGGGACTCAATCCCTGGGCCTGCGATCATGCCTTGAGCCAAAGGCAGATGCTCAATCGCTGTGCCACCCAGGCGTCCCAACAAGAATTATTGTTGATGAGAATGTGGACAAATTAGAATCCTCAACCACTGCTGGTGGAAATGTAAATTGTCAAATAATTTGGCAGTTCCTCAAAGATAAACATAGAGTGACCATATAACCACACAGGAATTCCATTCCTAGGTATGTAACAAAGAAAGCTGAAACAAGTGTTCAAAAAAAATGTATTCATGAGTGTTCACAGCAGCATTACTGATACTAAACAATGAGTGAAAACACCCAAAATGTCCACCAACTTATGAATTATAAATAAAATGAGGTATATACATACAATAAAATACTCAGCCATAAATAGAATTGAAGTGCTACTTTATGCTACAACATGGATGAACCTTGAAAACATTACACAAAATGAAAAAAGCAAACACAAAAGATCCCATACTGTATGACTTAACTTATATTAAGTTAAGTTAATAACTTATTAACTTAATAAGTTATTAACTTATTAATAACTTAATAATATTAATAATTAATAATATTAATTAATATTATTATAACTTAATAATATTAATTCTAGACGTCTAAATAAGCAAATCCAAAGAAACAAAACAGCAGGGGGAATGGGAAGGGAGACTACTAATGGGTAAGAGGTTTCTGGGGTAATAAAAATATTCTAGAGGAGGAACAAAGATGGCAGAGTATGAGGAGGACCTTAGGCTTGCCTCACTGCTAAAACACAGCGAGATAAATATCAAATCATTCTGAATATCCAAGAAATCGATCTGAGGACTGACAGAACAAACTGCACAACCAAAGGGAGAGAGGAGACCACATCATGGAAGGTTGAAGGTGTGGAGATGTGGTTTGGGGGAGAAAAGGATCTTGAGTGCTGCAGAATGGAGGGAACCCTGGTCACAGAGAGAGGTGAGAGAGAGAGTGGATCACACAAGGGGGATCACACAAGGAAAACACTTCCCCAAAGCCACTGACAGGGAAAAGGAGAGGGGCTGATTTTCAGGACATTTTGCAATCAGTGGGGCTCAAATACTGGAGTTCTAGAGGTCTGTGGCATGGCTGATATAAAGCCTTGGTGGCACTACAGTGCTACGGTAGAGAACACAAGCAACTAACCTGGGGGCAGACTTTATAATCTGTGGTTCCTCTTCTTGGAGTACATCCGAGAGAACTGGCATTGCCCCTCCAAGGACAAAGGAACAGACAAGCATCGCTTCCCTCCCTTGACCCTCTCTCAGCCTAGGTGCTAAGACACCTTGATAAGGGCAACTAACCAGGACACTGGCTCTTTAGTGCATCTTGCTTCAAACCCCACACACCTGCACTCTGGTGCAAGTGCCCTTCTGGGTCAAACTTGCATCAATCCCAGCCTGGCGAGACCTTCCCCCAGATGACCAGCACAGGTCCCCTCCACGCCCGGTTCCTACAGTTTGGAGGTTTAAAAATCAGCTGACCTAGCTGGGATGGAGTCCAAAGTACACTGCTGCTCCAGGAGGGCAAGCAACCTAGACACAATGTGAAAAAAGCACGTGCTTTTTTGCCACGTGCACTTCTGGTACTGCTTTTCTAGGACAAGTGTGCCTGAGAACCAGAGCAGAAGGTTCTCAGCAAGAAGACCAGCACAAACCCCCACATGCACTATATATACTGACCATCAACTTGTGCAAAGCTTCAGCTTTAGTGGAAATAGCATCAGGTCTCTTACCAAGCGGACCAGAACACTACACAGGAGAAGAAACTGCAGAGGTCTGATCTGACAGAGCGGCCATAACACAGCAGCAGAGTGCATGCAGCATACACCAGAGACACTTTCTGAAGAACCAGGCCCTGTACATTATATGAACTCTTCTTCATAAAGCTATTAATCTCAAGAAGCAGAAAGGATAACAGGCTCTCCTAACACAGAAAAAAAGACAAAAGACCTAGACAAAATGCCAAGATGGAAGAATTCATTCTAAAAGAATGAACAAGAAAAGGTCAGAGCTTGAAATAGATATTAAGTAATATGCCTGATCCAGAATATAAAGTGAAAATCATAAGAATACTAGCTGGGCTTGAGAATAGCACAGAAGACATCAGGGAGGCCCTTACCATGGAGATAAAAGAGCTTAAAACCACAATGAGATACCTACCACTAGTCTCATATCAGAGAGTCCCAGAAGAAGAAGACAGAGAAAAGACATTAGAAAATTTCTAATAAAATTTTCTAATTTTATTAGAAAATTATAGCTGAAAATGTCCCTAAGCTACAGAAGATAACAGTCCCAGAAGGCACAGAGAACTCTTATCAAAATCAACAAAAGCAGGGGTGCCCAGGTGGCTCAGTTAAGTGTCCAACTATTGGTTTTGGCTCAAGTCATGATCTCAGGGTCAGGAGATTGAGCACCATGCTGGGTGCAACGCTCAGCACAGAGTCTGCTGGAAGTTCTCTCCCTCTCCAACTACCTCCCCCTCTACTCCACCCCTCTGCTCAAATAAATAAATAAATGCCTTTAAAATATCAACAAAAGCAAGCCAACATCTTGTCATATCACAGTTAAATTTGCAAAATACAGAGATAAAGAAAAAAATCCTAAAAGCAGCAAGACAAAAGAAGTCTCTAACTTATAAGGGAAGACTAATAAAGTTAGCAACAGATCCATCCATAGAAATTTGGCAGCCAGAGAAAGGTGGCATGATATATTCAAAGTGCTGAATGAGAAATAGCTGCAGCAAAGAATACTCTATCCAACAAGGCTATCAATTAGAATAGAAGGAGATATAAAGAGTTTCCTAGAAAAACAAAAAATAGGAGTTTGTGACCACCAAACCAGCCCTTCAAGAAATATTAAAGGGGATTCTTTGAGTGGGAAAGAAAGACAAAAAGCAACAAGAAAAGAACAATCTCCAGAAACAATAAAAAAATAAGTAATAAAATGGCACTAAATTCATATCTATCAATAATTACACTGAATGTAAATGGACTAAATGCTCCAATCAAAAGACAGAGGAGGGGATCCCTGGGTGGCACAGCGGTTTGGCGCCTGCCTTTGGCCCGGGGCACGATCCTGGAGACCCGGGATCGAATCCCACGTCGGGCTCCCTGTGCATGGAGCCTGCTTCTCCCTCTGCCTCTGTCTCTGCCTCTCTCTCTCTCTCTGTATGACTATCATAAATAAATAAAAAAATTAAAAAAAAAAACAAAAAACAAAAGACAGAGGGTGTCAGAATGGATAAAAAACAACACCCATCTGTATCCTGCTTACAAAAGACTCATTTTAGACCTAAAGACACCAACAGATTGAAAGTGAGGGGATGGAGAAATACTGACCATGGAAACGGATGCCAAAAGAAAGCCAGAGTAGCAATACTTATATCAAAATAACTAGATTCCAAACCAAAGACTGTAATAAGAGATGAAGAAGGGCACTATGTCATAATAAAGGGATCTATCCAACAAGATCTAGCAACTGTAAATATCTATGTCTCCAACTTGGGAGCACTCAAATATGTAAATTGATTAAGGAACTCATTAATAAATAATATAATAATAGTAGGGGACTTCAACACCCCACTTACAGCAATGGACACATAATCTAAAAAGAAACTCAACAAGGAAACAATGCCTTTGAATTACACACTGGAACAGATGGACATAACAGATCAAGTGCACATGGGACATTCTCCAGAACAGATCACATATTAGGTCACAAATCAGGCCTCACGAAGTACAAAAAGATTAACATCATACCATGCATACTTTCAGACCACAACACTATGAAACTTGAAGTGAACCACAAGAAAAAATTTGGAGAGAGCACAAATACATGGAAGGTAAAGAAAAACCTACTGAAGAATGAATGGGTCAACCAGAAAATTTAAAAAGAAATTAATAAAACACATGGAAACAAATGAAAATGCAAATAGAATGGTTCAATACCCTTAGGATGCAGCAAAAGTGGTCATAAGAGGGAAGTATATAGCAATACAGGCCTTCTTAAAAAGAAAGAAAAATCTCAAATATGCAATCTAAGGCTCCACCTAAAGGAGCTAGAAAAAGAGCAATAAATGAAGCCTAAAGGAAACAGATGGGAAATAAGATTAAGGAAGAAATAAATGATACAGAAACTAAAAAAAGAAAACAATAAATAGAAGAGATCAGTGCAACCAGGAGCTGGTTCATTCCTTAGCCAGACTTATCAAAAAGAAAAAAGACCCAAATAAGTAAGATCATGAATAAGAGAGAAGAAATCACAACACCACAGAAACACAATTATAAGAGAATATTATCAAAAATTATATAACAACAAAACAAGTAATTTGGAAGAAGTGATATATTCTTAGAACATATAAACTGCCAAAACTGAAACAGAATAGAAAACTTGAACAAACCAATGACCAGCAAAGAAATTGAATCAATGACCAAAAATCTCCCAACAAACAAAAATCCAGGGCCAGATAGCCCCACAGGTGAATTCTAACAAACATTTAAGACTTAATACCTATTCTTTTCAAACTATTCAAAAAAAATAGAAATGGAAGGAAAACTTTCAAAATCATTCTACAAAGCCAGCATTACCTTGATTCCAAAACTAGATTAAAACCCCACAAAAACGAGGAAACTCCAGGCAAATATTTCTGATGAGAAATCCTCACCAAAATACTAGCAAATCAAATCCAACAGTACATTAAAAGAATCATTCACCATAATCAAGTGGGATTTATTCCTGGGTTCCAAGAGTGGTTCAATAGTAGCAAATCAATCAATGTGATGCACCACATAAATAAAAGAAAGGATAAGAACCATATTACCCTGGGATCCCTGGGTGGCTCAGCGGTTTAGCGCCTGCCTTCGGACCAGGGCGTGATCCTGGAGTCCCGGGATCAAGTTCCATGTCGGGCTCCCTGCATGGAGCCTGCTTCTCCCTCTGCCTATGTCTCTACCTCATTCTCTCTCTGTGTGTCTCTCATGAATAAATAAATAAAATCTTAAAAAAAAAAAGAACCATATTACCCTGTCACTAAATGCAGAAAAAACACTTGACAAAGTATCATATCCTTTCATGAAAAACCCTCAACAAAGAGGGATAGAAGGAATATCTGTAAACATCATAAAGGCCATCTACAGAAAACCCACATTGAATATCATCCTCAATGGGGAAGAACTGAGAACTTTTCCTCTACAGTAAGAAAAAAAAAACAAGGATGTCTGTCCACTCTCATCACTGTTAATACTAGGAGTCCTAGCCTCAGCAATCAGACAGCAAAAAGAAATAAAAGGCATCCAAATCATCACGGCAGAAGTTAAACGTTCACAATGTGCAGATGACATGATAGTATATATAAAAAACCCGATGGAATCTACCAAAAAATTGCTAGAATTGATACATGAATTCAGTAAAGTTGCAGGATATAAAACCAATGTACTGGTTTAAAATCTGCTGCAATTCTATATACCATTAATGAAGCAACAGAAAGAGAAAGCAAGGAATCAATCCCATTTACAAATACACCAAGAACCATAAGATACCTAGGAATAAATCTAACCAAAGAGGTAAAAGATCTGTACTCTGAAAACTATGAAACACTGATGAAAGAAATTGAAGACAACACAAAGAAATGGGAAAACATAAAAAAAAAAAAAGAAATGGGAAAACATTCCATGCCCATGGATTGGAATAATAAATACTGTTAAGATGTCTATCCTACTCAAAGTGATCTACACATTGAATGCAATCCCTATCAAAATACCACTAGTAATTTTCAGAGCTAGAACAAATAATCCAAAAATTTGTACTGAATCAGAAAGACCCCGAATAGCCAAAGCAATCTTATAAAGGAAAAGTAAAGCTGGAAGCATCACAATTCCAGACTTCAAGTTATATTACAAACCTATAGTGATCAAAACAGTATAGTACTGGCACACAAACAGACATATAAATCAATGGAACAGAATAGAAAATGCAGAAATTGGGACGCCTGAGTGGCTCAGTGGTTGAGCATCTGCCTTCGGCTCAGAGGGGGATCCCAGAGCTCCGGGACTGGGTCCCGCATCGGGCTCCTTGCATGGACCCTGTTTCTCCCTCTGCCTGTGTCTCTGCCTCTCTCTCTGTGTCTCTCATGAATAAATACAATCTTAAAAAAAAAAGAAATGGGAAAATGGACCCACAATTATATGGTAAAGTAATCTTTGACAAAGCAGGAAAAAATATCCAATGGAAAATAGTCTCTTCAACAAATGGTATTGTGAAAACTGGACTGCAACATGCAAAAAAAGAATGAAATGGGACTTTTTTACACCTTACACAAAAAGAAATTCAAAATGTAATAAAGACCTAAATGTGAGACGGGAGACCATCAAAATCCTAGAGGAGAACACTGGCAGTAACCTCTCTGGCATTGGCTGTAGCAACTTCTTACCAGGTATGTGTCCTGAAGCAAGGGAAAACAAAACAAAAGTAAACTATTGGGACTTCATCAAGATAAAAAGCTTCTGCACAGTGAAGGAAACAATCAACAAAACTAAAAGGCAACCTTCAGAATGGGAGAAGATATTTACAAATGGCATATCTGATAAAGGGCTAGTATCCAAAATCTATAAAGAACTTATAGAACTCGGGACACCTGGGTGGTTCAGCAGTTGGGTGTCTGCCTTCGCTCAGGGCGTAATCCCCATTCGGGGATCGAATCCCACATCAGGCTCCCTGTGAAGAGCCTGCTTCTCTCTCTGTCTGTGTCTCTACCTCTCTCTATGTCTCTCATAAATAAATAAATAAAATCTAAAAAAAAAAATTATAGAACTCAACACCAAAAAAACAAGTAATTCAGTTAAAAAATGGGCAACAGACATGAAGAGACATTTCTCCAAAGAAGACATCGAGATGGCTAACAGACACATGAAAAGATGCTCAACATCACTCATCATTAGAGAAATACAAATCAAAAGTACAATAAGATAACAGCTCACACCTGTCAGAATGGCTAAGATTAATAGCACAGGAGACAACAGATGTTGGTGAGGACACAGAGAAAGGGGAATCCTCTTGCACTGTTAGTGGGAATGCAAACTGGTGCAGCTACTCTGGAAAACACTATGGAGATTCCTCAAAAAGTTAAAAATAGTACTATCCTGCAAACCAGCAACTGTACTACAAGTATTTACCCCAAAGGATACAAAAATACTGATTTGAAGGTATACACGCAATGTTTATAGCAGCATTATCAACTATAGACAAATTATGGAAAAAGCCCAAAAGTCCATCCACTAATGAATGGATAAAGAAGTGTTATATATACACGATGGAATATTACCCATAAAAAACAATGAAATCTTGCCATTTGCAAGGACATGGATGGAGCTAGGGAGAATTATGGTAAACAAAATAAGTCAGTTAAAGATAAATACCATGTAATTTCATTCATATATGGAATTTAAGAAATGTAACAGATGAACATAGGGGGAAAAAGAGAGGCAAAACATAAAACAGACTCTTAATTATAAAGAACATACCGAGGGTTGCTGGAGAGGAGGTGGGTAGGCAGATGGGGGTATTAAGGAAGGCACATGTTGTAATAAGCACTGGGTGTTGTATATAAGTGATGAATCATTAAATCCTACACCTGAGGGGCGTCTGGGTGGCTCAGTGGTTGAGTGTCTGACTTTGGCCCAGGTGGCAATCCTGGGGGCCTGGAATCAAATCCAGCATCAGGCTTCCTGTGGGGAGCCTGCTTTTCCCTCTGTCTCTGTCTCTGCCTCTGTGTGTCTCTCATGAATTAATAAATAAAATTCTTAGAAAAAAAATTTTGTGACCTTGAGTCATGCAAGAATTTCTTTGGTTTGACACCAAAAGCACAATCTTTAAAAATGATAAATTTTACTTCAAAAAATATAAAACTTCTGCTGTTTAGTACTCTAATGGGAATGAAAAAACAAGCCAAAGACTTATGCTACAATATTCGTAATTCACACATCTGATAAAGGACTTTGTGTCCATTCTTTGTAGAGAAATTTCAAACTCACTGACAAGAAAACAACCCAATTAAAAAATAGACAAATTATTAGAACATTTCATAAAGAAGTCAAACAAATACCAAATAAGCCCTTGAAAATACAATATACATCATTAGTCTTCAGGGAAATGCAAATTAAAACCACACTGACAAACCAGTACATACCTATTAGAATGGCAAAAATTTTTTTAAAAAGCACTGACTATATTAAATGTTGTTGAGAATGTAGAGAAATTAGAACTCTCATACACTGCTGATAGGAATATGAAATGGTACAATCACTTTGGGAAAGTTTTGTACTTTCTTATAATGTTAAGTACACACCTACCATATGTTCAAGTCACTCCTCTCCTGGATATCTACTCCAAATTAAAGAATGTATATATCTGAAGACTTTTATATAAATGTTCATAGCTGTCTTATTTGTCTAAGTGATCCCTACAACTGGAAATAATCCAAATGGCCAATAAGAGTTCAATAGACCACAAATTGTGGTATATTCATACAATGAAATACTACTCAGCAATAAAAAGTAATGGTCTATTTATATATGCAAGAACATTTTCAGTGAGTCTTTAAAACAATTTATACTGGGCAGCCCCAGTGGCGCAGCGGTTTAACGCCGCCTGCAGCTCAGGGTGTGATCCTGGAGACCGAGGATCGAGTCCCACATCGGGCTCCCTGCATGGAGCCTGCTTCTCCCTCTGCCTGTGTCTCTGCCTCTCTCTCTCTCTCTTTCTCTGAATGAATAAATAAATAAATCTTTAAAAAAAATTTATACTGAGTGTAAAAAGGCAGAAAATAATCATACATATTCTATCATTCCATTTATGTACAACTCTAGATAGAAAACACAAACTAAACTATATTAACAGAAAGCAGATTAATGGTTATCTCGAGAAGAAAGGATTGCAAAGGGACACAAGGAAAGTTTTGACGGTAAAGAACATGCAGATTACCTTGACTATGGTGATGATTTCATTGTGTATGCATGTCAAAAAACACCTTATCTATATGGACTTTACTGAATGTCAATTATACCTCAAAAAACCTATTAAATACAAAAAAATCTTAAAATGAAAAAATTGACTCTATTTACCATTTCTAAGTCAGGGAAAAAACAAACTGAAGCTAACAATTAAACTCTTCCACCACTGGCAGCAGCTGGAGAGTTTTGAAAATGGGAGTCGATAACTGGTCCTTCCATAGTTCCTTTTATGATAAGCATGGTGGGGCACTAATCCTTCTCTAAAACAAGCTAAGGAGAGATTAGAGTATGCTAAGTAGAACAGTTTTCATAAGACCGTCCTCATTAATCCTCCAGGCTTACTGTACCAAGAAGGTCTGGAGTATGCTACAATGCCTTTTTTTTTTTTCATGTAAACAAACAGAAATAGAGAATATCCAAGTTAGAGGAAATGTTCTGAAGTTAGACCACAGGAGTTGACAGCTTGGCTGCACCGTTTATTAAAGATGTGACCTTGGACAAATTCCCTACTTTCTTTGTGTCTCAGTTTCCTCATTTGTAAAATGTGCATTTATTCAATGAATGTTTATTGAAAATGCCCCCCAAGAAACTCTTAAAAATGGTCATCAAGAGGTCAATAGACCACAAATTGTGATATATTCATACAATGAAATACTACTCAGCAATAAAAAGTAATGACCTATTTATATATGCAAGAACATTTTCAGTGAGAAAAATGTATATAATACAATCACAACTAGAAAACAAACCTTCCTAATTTTCGTTTTCTCAATAAGAGATTAATAGGACAAAAAAAGAAAGAACTAATATAAAAATGTTTAAGAGTTAAAATTTTAAAACACCATGTCAAGTATAGAGATGTAGTTAGAAAAGAATAGCGTGTAGTTTATAAATTACACTATAATTCAACTGATTCTTTCTATATATATTGTATTTATTCACTTGAGGAAAGAGGTCAAAGTGGAATCTGTAGATCAGATTACAATGACAGGTAAAAAGAGCTAATCAGGCACAATTCTATAATAAACGTATCAAATCAACACACTATACACCAAACTTATACAACGTTATGTGTTACTTATATCTCAATAAAAATAAATTTTTAAAAATAAAAGAGGAAAAAAGCACAACTATATTGTGATCTCCTAACAACACTATGGCCTCTCAATAGTCAATCATCTTGATGTTAGGCCTATTATGCTTTCTAAAAAAAGCAATATTTTAATTATTCGTATTCTTACACATTTATAATGTTGCTTTGTTAGTTTTCCAGTACTGTAATTATTATGTGAAACATAAGCCAATTCCTACAAGTTTTAGACAAAGTTTGTCTCATGAGATATTACCATAATATGTTACTAAGATTTCCAATTTGGCATTTTAAATAAAGTTTAAAATATAATTAACACTGAATGCAAATCTTCAATCTGAGTCTACCCATGGATTTACAAAGGAGTCCAAATGTCTTTCAGCAGGAAAAAATGAAAGTAGCAACTGCATCATGATAAGGGTTTAATATAGCCATTAAGTCAGGTTTATTCAGTGATATGGAATGAATGAATACAGTTTATTCAGTATGATTATGGAGTTTTTCCATATATATACCTATTTTATAAATCACTTTAAAAGCAGCTTGAAAACATTCATTAGACAACTGCTATGACTAAAGCTAGAACTCAGTAAAAGGTACTAAGGGAAGGTATTGATTTTCATGTTCAGAAAGCATTATTCATTCTGATTGTGAAGAGGAACCCCAGTATGCACATAATAAATTAATATTTAAGTGATCATTTTGTTAGAAAAATAACAGTTACCTGTGATACACCCAACTTTTTACAAGCATCAAGAAAATTTTCTACATTTCTTCGACATTTTGCCATGCTCAGTTTAGGCTGTAAAGTAAGGGGAGAAAGGCATTTTTCAGGCATATTTATACAGAAATTTATCAATACTAAAAATTAAATTTATTGAGGTATATTATTTGAAGACAGTTTCAAGAAGCTCTACCTCCCTTTAGAAAACTAACAAATTATAGACAAAACTTACCACTGCTGGTGATGGCACATGAATACTAGCTACAGAGCGTGGCCTTATGTGATTGGCTAAATGGCAAAGAACAACTCCATCCATCAGCGCAGCTCCAATGTCATCAGGCAAAATTACTTTTAACCTGGATTCAAGATTCTATAAAGAAATGGATATAAATCACAGATATCCTATCTAAATAGATATGCTACATATTTATATTACTAATCATTATATAATTCAAACTTCTAAAAAGCTTTGCAAATAAAATGCAGATACTTTGCTAATTTTCCAAGTTAAACCCATTTCGCAAAGCAGATCTGTAAGGTCAAGCTCACTTACATTCCGAAGTTGTCGTATTTGTTCTCGTTCTTCCCGTAGATGTTCCATCTTTCTTCTCATTGTAAATCCAGGATCTGCTGCCCCATATTCCTGACGAGATGAGCGGCTAAAAGCTATAAAAAGAGAAAGTTCCTAGCTTATCACAAGGCTAATAGGAAGACTCAACCAGTGGTGGGAAAAGAGGCATGATAATGAAGAATCAGTACAAAACTACATAAAACACTATTACTTATTAATACATTCTAAATATTTTTTCACAGATTATAATTGAAATCTACTTATCTGCACAACTGAAAGCAACAGGGAAGACAAGTGTAACGATTTCTACCACCTACACATGTTCTTATTTAAACATACTAGTTATTAAAAACTTATGATCCAGGTTAAAAATTATTATTGAACATAAATCTGCCTTTATTATATTTAAAGAAAAAGGAAATTATTCTTGAAGGTCAATACAGTTATTCAGGAATAAAAACTATAATTCAATACCTTGCCAAGTAACATGGATCCATTTTCTTTTGGGCTTGCCAAATGCGAAAAGATCCCTTTTTAAAACCACAATATAATGGAGTGCTATAATTTCAAACAGTGTTTGGTCTGCTGGCAGAGTGGTCATTCTAATAGCAGTCACAGTAGAGTGGAAATAAGACTGCAGTATATCTAAGGCAAAAAGCTGAGGTTTCAGGAGCTTGAAGGTAAAGAGGAAGAAAGAAATGGGGAACGGGAATTGGAAAGACAAATAAGGTTAAGAGAAAATTACTTTTAAGAGAGGGGAAAGAATCTATGTGTACTTAAAACTACGGAATCAATCCCACTTAAGCTGGAAAACTCTAGTTTCATATATAACCAAAAAATTTTAGTTGCAGAATATGCACTTACCTGATCTAGGCTTCAAGCCAAAAGGACCATGTGAAAAACCATCAGTTCTATCATATTCCTAAAAAAAAAAAAAAAAAGAAATAAAACCACTTTTCTTTCAAAATAGTCAAGACAGTTATTTATATCCATTCCAACTTTAGATGTATTTATTTGTTTCCATGATTGGTGGAGTACAGAAAGGCAAACTGTATTTCAATTCAAATTGATACATTTCACTTTTTAAAAGTCTACAAATATTTGCTAATTGATCTGACTACATAAGCTTGCAAATACTTCCCTCTCCTAGTGTAAGGAAAAATAAAAATTACTGAATTACATAAAATAAATAGGTATTATTTTTTGAATGAAGAACCAGATTAAAGCCTCCACAAAAATTAAATAAGCTTCAATGAAAAATAAATGGTTAGCAATATTTACTCAGTATCTACTAATGACCTGACATTTAGTAGATAATCTGAGACAAATATGCATATTCACACTAATAGGGGATGATAGCTGATATTAATAAATGATAAATTATCATCTCTTCTATTTGAATATACATTGTTTCGAAGTGCTTTCACACAGTGGTGTGCTGCTGAAAGAAATGGTATATTTTAAAAATCTGAGCTTGGAGTTAGAAAGTTTAGGCTAACTCTTGAGCAAAACATTTAATTTCTGTGACTATTTCTTCATACTTAAAATGGGGTGTTTGTCGTGAAGTAACTGAGATAACTAAAAGCACTTTGGAAATTGGGCTTGCCAAAGGTGAAAAGATCCCTTTCATAATTTCAGCAGTACCTTATTTAACATTTGCAATAGCTGTGAAGCAGCTGGCTTCAGTCACTTGTCTACCATTCACTGACTGGAGTCAATAAATGATTGAGATTTACTGATTGGGAAATGTTCCAATCTCTTTAGCTTGGTAAAGGTTACCAATCTCTTTAGCTACAAAATCATGAGGATAATACCCAGCTCATGGGACTACTTTAGGTTCAAGTGTATAGACAAGCACTTTGTTAATAGTATAGTACTAGGAATGCGTGGGTGGCTCAGTTAGTTAAGTGTCTCTTGATTTAAAGTCAGGTCTTGATCTCAGGGTTTTGAGTTCAGGCCTCCTGTTGGGTTCCATGCTGGGCATAGAGACTACTTTTTAAAAAAAAGAGTGGCTCAGTCAGTTAAGCATCTGCCTTCAGTTCAGGTCATGACCCCAGGTCCTGGGACCAAGTCCTGCATAGGGCTCCCTGCTGAGCAGGGAGTCTGCTTCTCCTTCTGTCCTTCCCTTCTACTTGTCATCTCTCTCTTTCTCTCAAGTAAACAAATAAAATATTTTTAAATTTTTTTTAAATTAAAAAACAGTACAGTACTATACTAGGGGTGCCTGACTGGCTTAGTCAGTAGAGCATGAGACTCTTGATCTCAGGGTTGTGAGTTCAAAACCCATGTTGTACATGGAGCCTACTGAAAAAAAATGTTTAATTAAATTTAAATTTAAAAAATAGTATAGTACTATACTGTTTTTTTTTTTTTAAGATTTTACTTATTTATTCATAAGAGACACAGAGAGAGGCAGAGACAAAGGCAAAGGGAGAAGCAGGCTCCCCATAGGGAGCCCGATGCAGACCTCTATCCAGGGACACTGAGATCACGCCCTGAGCTGACGTAAACGCTTAACCACTGAGCCATCGAGGCGTCCCTATACTAATTGATTCTTTTTTTTACCTTTTTTTTTTTTTTTACTAATTGATTTTTACCGTTTTCTTTCACAGACGAGATGGAAGTAATCAGAATTTTGTTGATTCTCTAAATCTTCTGCTGATTAACATGTTATATGCAGTTCCAGTTGAATGCTAGCTGAGCCACCAAAACACTTGTTCATCACCCTATCCATCCACAAGCTCACAGTTTGTCTTCATTATATTGGTTAAAGCATCATGAATTCCCCAAAACTTCATTTATCCAAATGTAAGCAAAATGTATTATAAAAGCAATATAATTTGAGAAAACTGGCACTAATACTCTCCCCATGAGCACAGATCATAAAATCATAAGGCAACCAGGGAACTAGTCACTTATATGCTTACATTTATTATAACTGAAAGTAAAAGAAAGGATTAACAAAAGCATGCAACAAAGACTAATTTTAGGATATCTTAATTTATATTGCTTTCTAAAAGAATGCAAACAATTTTACTTCTCATATAAATAATTTAGGAACATGTTTATAAAGCTAATATCCAAATCCATTTAAAACTTTCATAATGCAACTCATCCAAAACAATAAACAAATGATCCTGGCTTTTAAAAAAATTAACACTGCCTATATAAAACGAAATACCTATCTATGTAATTAACTAAAGTTATATGGTGAATATGGATGATCCAAACATTTAGACAAAGTTCTGAATTCACCAAATGAATACATAATTATTTATTACTAATGCCAACACACTTTTAGAACACTAAAGAAGGTAATCTGAAATAGAAAAGATACTGTTGCGAATTTTAAAATTTATCTTTTGTTGTAAAGTAATCCATCTAACTAAATTAGAAGAATCAATCACCAGAGTATTTGGGTGAGATCTCACAAATGCGAACTTTCACCCACCCCTTCTCCCCATGTTCTCCCTTAGGTCTAAGATGCCAGTAAATGTGTACCCTTCTGTCGATAGGAACAACCCACCACAGGGAAGTTTCTCGTGGAAAAAGGAAGTTTCTCTTGCATTGCTTTCAGACCTAATTGGCTATGAGAAAAACCAAAGGCCATTGCACAATGCTGAAGTACTTCTTTCAAATTTAAAATTGCAAAGCCGTTCTTATCATTTATTTCAAAATATAGATGAATTACAAAACAAAAGAATTTTATAAAGTCTTCTCTATGCTCTATAGGAATTTTCCACTAAGTAATTCAGGTGATATTATTATTATGAATATTTGTACAAAAGATGGTGTTCTTAGAATTTTTTATAGGCTAGATTTGTACAAATTAACCTACTGTGGATTTTTTAACATGGGTGAATAAATTATATTGTTTAAAAGAAAAAGAAAGATGAAGCTAGAGAGAAGAGACGAGGAAGAAACCTATGTAAACACATAAAAACAGAACTTGTACCTCAGATGATACTGGAGATTGTGGTGACATACTAGCATTATCACTGTCTTGCTAAAATAAAAAAATAAAAAGATGAAAGATGAAATTAAAATACAAATGATGATTTAGACATATAAAAGAAAAACCGAAAACTGTTTTGATCAATTGCTAAAGGAAGAATCTGGAAAATACTATCAACCACCTTGCCACTCAAAGTGTGGTCTGTGAACCAACAGCTTCAGCACCCTTTTGGAGTTGGTGAGAAATGCAGAATCTCAGGCCAACCCTACACTTGCTAAACCAGACTCTATACTTCAGTAAGGTCCCCAGGTGATTGATTCATAAGCACTTTAAGGTATCAGAAGCACTACCTATTCACATCAAATATTCCTATAAATCTATTTCTTTTAAAGAACACAAATGAAAAAAATCTTTCCATATTTCTTAGAAGAGATTCACATGTTATGATTAATTCCTGATGGGAAATGCCAATGGGATGGTACAATCCCATTGAGAGAGATACATGGAAGCATGCAAAATTTCCATCCCTCCAAGTAAGAACATTTTACCTGGGAAATTATGTGTATCTAATATAGGCTTAGAAATAATTAGAGAACTTAACTGCATAAAATAATATTAAACAATCCATGTTTTTTGAATGACTACCAACCAAATACAAAAATCTTCACATTTAACCTTGAATATGCATGCCACATAGGACATTCATTCAACATTCAATAAAAGATGATTGCTTACTATATGTCGACACTGTGCTAGACAACAGTGGAGTATTCAAATTGAGTAAAATATCATCCACTCAAGGATCTCTCAGTCTAGGGGGAACACAGATTCATTTGTACAGGTAATACAACCTTCTCAGTACAGTGTTAGAGCTATGTATGCATGGTATATGATGAGGCACAGGTAAGGGGCACCTAGAGAAATAGTAGGAGTGAAAGGGCAAATTTCCTGAAAAAGTGAAAAACTGAGTAGTGTGTTTACCAGAAAGAGAAGGAAGGGAACAACATTCCAAGATGAGAGGACAAGGACAAAGGCACAGAAGCAAAAATGAAACGATGATGCAGAAAACCTTTGAGCAGTCCATATTGCTGGAGAGTACTGAAAAGCAAGAAAAAAAACAGAACAGATCATGAGCTGAGGCTGATGTGCTAAGAAGGGGTCTGATCAGGAAGGACCAAGAATTTATCTTCTAAGTGACAGGACATAGTGAAGGTTTCTAAGCAAGGGGATGACCTCATCCCGTTTTTGTGTTCTTTGGAGTAATCATTGTGGCTTGCAGAGAGGACAATGGACTGGAGAAAGGGAAAAGAGCAAGGATGCTATTGTGGTGGTACAGGCAAAAAATGCTAAGGCCCATGCCAGGGCAGAAATAGCAGAAATACAGGTGGAAAATGTATTCAAAATACTTCAGTATCAAAAAGAAAAGTTAGTTCTTTGGTAACATTAGATATTAAAGCAGGCAAGACCAAAGTGGATATAAAACACAAAGGGACAGAGACAATAGCCAAGCTGAACCTCTAGCTCAGGGTTCAGCAAACATTTTCTGTGTGATTCCATTACCTAAAATTAAAGTTTTCAGAAGCCCTGCAAAGTACTCAATATCAAATTAACTACCAATCCCTCCAATCAAAAATACATAAAGCTTAAGTATTTATGGTGATGACAGTGTCATTTCAAAAATGCTAGGCTGCTGCATAATTTTAAATGGTAAGGTAGAAAAATTTATAATAATGCACAAACTATAGCAACCTAATTTTTAAAAATGTTAAAACAGTACACAGAATTTACAGAAAAAGATTAATAAATGCCAAAAGAATCTCAACTGACTACGAGGTTGATTTAGTAAGACAGAAGATGAGAAAATGTAAAAGACAAATGTTAATAGAATTCTAAAACTGAACTATCAGAAATTCTGTTCAAAATAAAGGATATATGGAAACTATATAATTAAATTAATAACCGCATGGTGATACTCAGTTTTTATTATTGGAAAAAAAACATGCATTAAATCACTAACCAAGAAACTGACAGAGGTGTTACATTTTACTCTGATGAACCAACTACATATGAAAAGTAAACATTTTAAATAATTGCTACTATCACCCTCTTTTCTCACCTCATCGTTTTCATTGCCACTTGAACTCTTCCTTGATGATTTATACTGAAAAATATTTAAAACATACACTTTATTTTTCTTTGAACATATGAATTCTCTACCAGTAAATTATACGTGAGGTTTATTCATATTTTGGCACTTTTATTAAATTATCTGATACTAACATTAATTATATAACCAGTTTAAACAATCTTAACACTTATTAATAGCTAATACATGGAGGGCTTTCATGTGCAAGGCATCGTTCTATATATCTAGCAACATTTCCTTCCTGAGCTGATCCACTTCCCATTCAACTCAGGTTTCCTATCTGAAAGTTGTCTTAAACTCTTCAGTTTTCTTAATCCACTATATCCAAAACATCATTGTCAATTCTTTTTGTAATCTCTCTGACTTGCTTCTTTTGAATTCTTAAAACTACCAATTTATCCTAGGGCCCCATTACCTCCCACCTAGATGGTAATCGCCCCATTCAAAAATGCTATCTATTGTTAAGAAACCTACTGATTTCAGGTAAGAAAAACCATAACGTTAGGTATATATATTGACCATACAATAACAGTAATAATGATAATAGCTAATACTTATATTAGTGATTACTATGTACCAGGCACTGACAAAAGTATGTTACACATATCAACCCATTTGATTGTCCTAACAACACTAAAGTAAATATTATTATCTGCATTTTATACTGAGGCACCAAGGTCATATGCTTAAAATAAAAAATGCTACTATGTCAAAAAGCTTTGTTTTTACAATCAAGAATTACAGAAATACACAATGACAACCACCAAAGTTCTTATTTCACCACCAAAGGACTTATTAAGTCCTCTAGGGTTCTTATTTCTAACTCCTCCTCACCACAAATAATCCTGCAAATTAATGGTAGATTAAAACATTCAAAACACTATTTGCATCTTATGATTCCCCTACTGAAAAACCTACTTTCAAATTATGTTCAACTTTCCTTGCCTGGCATTCAAAGTTCTATTTAATGGCCCCCTTTCTTATGCAGCTTTATATTCCATAACTCTTGGAAAACTAGATCTATCTGATAGCTCAACCACAGATTGGAAGGCAAGCAGTATATTAGGGATTACAAACACCAGACCTAAATTCCTCCATTGTCTCTCCAGTGATGTATGACAACTACCCTACGCATGATGCTTGCTGACAATACATTGTCTTGGTTCTATTCTACTTCAACAAAAGAATGACATTTGCACAGCAGACCCCAGGACCTGAAGATGGCCATCAGTCATCCAAGTAAAGGAAAAGAAACTCATGGATGTCAAAACAGAGGAGTTGCCAAACTGAATACTGTTGCAGGATCTCGCCTCTAAAGATACCGGTTGGAGTGTTTCAAAGAAGTTACTACCAGTATTACAAGTATGTCAATGTGAAGAAAAGGAACATCATCGAGGTTTCAATGTTGCTGGAATATTACATGCTTTTCAACCACTGCCTTTCATACAAGGAACTCAAACATGAACAGCTACACAAGTACCACTGAAGAGGGCACAGTCTATATTCCTGGCCATGACCTTTGTAGGGTAGATTTTTGTAGAGCAAAAATCCCTGATATTTGCTGGATCCTTTCATATTTTAATTGAGAATTAATACCGGATAAAGGATGATTGGTACAAAAACAAAAAACCAAACAAAAGAATGACATTTGAGTGAATAATAAGCTAGTATTTATTAAATGTATACCTTGGGGCAAGTGCTATTCTCATAGCCATTTTACATTATTAAGTAATTCAGCAGTTATAATAATCTTGTAAAAAAAGATACAATTAGAGTCATTTGGGGATAGAAAAAAATTAAGCTCAGCAAGGTTAGGTAATTTGTCAAAGTCACACAGTCAATATCTAAGTTAAAAACTGGAACCAACGTGGTTTGATTCTAGAAGCCAAGGCTCGTGCTCGCTTCAGCAGCACATATATTCTAGAAGCCAAGGCTCTTAACCACTATCTCTAAATCCTGAATGATTAGTAGAAGTTTGCCAGGAATAAAAAGGGCTAGTGGGCATTCTCAGAAGAAGGAAAGCACAAACTAATAAAAAAAAAAAGCTCAGCCTATGCAGAAAACAAAGAATAGCCAGATGGCGGAGCGCCTGCGTGGCACAGTCAGTTAAGCATCAAACTCTTGGTTTTGGCTCAGGTGGTGATCTCGAAGTTGTGAGATCGAGAACTCTGTTAGGCTCCATGCTCAGCTGGGAGTTGGCTTGAGATTTCTCTCTCCCTCTCCCACCCTCCCTCCCACCACACTTTCTCTCTAAAAAAATAATAAATAAATAAGCCTTTAAAAAAAAAGTAGCAGTATGGCTAGTGAGGAGAGTGAATTGTGGCAGGTAATAAACCTTAGAGATTAGGGGATCATGGCATCTGAAGTTTTTTAAAAGTCTAAATTTTGTGTTATTGATAATAGACAGGGAAGAAACAAATTTAAGCCAGGGTTTTCTCAAAGGACTGTGAAGCTACAGAAAGGGAACAAATGAAGAAGTTATTACAATTGCCTAGACAAGAATGAGGGTTCCAACCAAAGCAAGGGCAGTGAAGATGTAGAAGAGGTGGCAAATTAGAGAAAGAGGACATATAATTAATATCTTAGTGATGATTGGAGGAATGAGAGAGGGAAAGATCAAAGAGGACTGAGGTGTAGAGCTGAGACAACTGGACAGACACTGCTGCTATTAACGTGAATAAATAGGGAGGAGGAGCAAGTTCCATGGGGGAGAAGGGTAAGAGGCAGAGACAGATTGACCTTGAAATACATGTAAAGCATCCAGACAATTAGAAACACAGGTCTGGAAACCAGAAAAAAAACTACGGGATGTAAATTTAGACCCACCAGAATATGAGACATCTGGAGTCATAAAAGCTTCAGAGGGAGTTTTTAGGGTAATGAAAAGAGAATGAGCCCCTAAGAGCAAGCAGAAGAAAAGTCAGAAAACCCAAAAAAATCCAAAAAACCCAGAAGAACCAAGAAAGAAAAATTATTTAGAAACCAAGAAAGGAGTTTCAAGAAAAGAGATGTGGCCATCACTGTCAAATTCTTAGGTACATGTTAAGCTCTAGGTAAGGGGCTATGTCAATGGAGAAATGGATGTGGAAGCCAGACTGTGGTGGGTTAAGGAGTAATCAGAAACTAGGATGTAAAAATTTAAATTTGGCCTAAAGAAAAAGAGACAAGGCAACAGCTGCAAGGGGACTCGGGAATAATTGTAGAGGTCTGAGAGCATGTATCAGATGGAAAGTAAAGAGATGGAAAGGATGTATTAGAGTAAGTGAATAACTGATAAAGGAAAGAAACAGAGCATAAAGAGGTTAAGAACATAGATAATGAGATTTGTGTTATTGTTACTCAACTACACTTCTAATTTAAAATATTTATCACATTTGAAAACTCAGAAAGGTACTACTTTGCATTACCACACAGATTTAAAAGTCCTAACACTCAAAACCTAATATATACATAGATCTGAAGATATTCCATAAGTTCAACTTTTATTCAATCAACTCAGCTGTCCACTATCCTCAATTAGCATTAGTCTGAATAACTGAAATTTATTATATCGGAATTCAAATAATAAAGACCTGTTTACAAACCAGAGAAACAAAAAGGTCAGATCACTTCTGTATCTTATGTTAATTTCACAGGAGAGACAGTAACTTGTGTACAAATTCTGACTCCTAACAACACAAATCAGGTTATTTCACAAACCCAGTTGGCTTCCCTATTCCAGTATAAAATTAACCATGATCAGAGAAAATATATAAAAATATTTTTCTGGGCATTAGCCTCTAAATGAAAAAATACTGTATTTATGAAAGCAGGTATATATTTTAAGGGTCATTATAATGTTTTATCACAGCAGTAATTAAGATAGATTTGAAGACAAATATACAGGGCATTTCAATATAGCAAATAATCCTTAAGACTAATAGAGTATTTAATCTAATGTTTTTTAACTTTCTTGTTTAGAAATCAATCATCTAATGCATTTAGAAATCCATGATGTTATTATTCTTAGAAGAAATCAAAGCTAATTTATATTAAACATAATTTATCAAAAAATTAGATGTTCTTATTTTGTTGTAAATCTTATTAAAAGCATTAACACATTTCCATAAAATGTAAAGAAATCTCTTTCTATAAGAGATTTTTAATAAAGTAACGTATTTCCTGAAATACCTTTACTTTGAAAGATGCAGTGACTTTATTTTGGCAACGAGGACATTAAATTTTATTTAGTAGAGTAGTAATCTACACAGAAGTGGTCTGGAAGTCTAGAAGAGTTAGTGTAACTCTCCTACAATGATTTACTTACTCGTATAATCTGACCCAATTTATCATCTTGCTCACATAATCTGGCCAATATATTGAAACATTTTTTACTTAGTTTCTGGGGCTTACCTGAAAAACATTACTATCCAAAATCAGTCTTGGCAACTGAGAAATAATTAATGAAGAGACCCACATACACAAACATATGCACACTTTCAATAAATATACTGAATAACAACACCACCATTAAATATGTACCATGGAACACAAAGAACTCTTGTGGCTCAGTCATTTATATGTATTAGGATAAAGTTGCACAAAAGCTCTGTATGTTCCTCAACACCACAAAGCTAAGGGGCTATCGCTGAGTGAGCTTGGTGATATTTGGATATACATTTCTAAAGTAGTATATTTTAGTGTTTAATGAACTATAAATCCAAATTAAGTTCAGTAATATATCCTATGAATAACCCTTTTGATTCTTGGAAGATGGGTAATTAAGAGAAATTTTATTTTTGAAATAAAGATACTTTATAGAAATCAATGACATCTTAAGCAAGAAAATACTGGCAATTCTGAATAATTTTTTAAAGATTTTATTTATTTATTCATGAGAGACACACAGAGAGAGGCAGAGACATAGGCAGAGAGAGAAGCAGACTCCCTGCAGGAACCCTGATGTGGGACTTGATCCCCAGACTCCAGGATCACACCCTGGGCCAAAGGCAGGCGCTAAACCACTGAGCCACCCAGGCATCCCATGAATAATGGTTTTGACTCAGAGAGTAGTATCTCAGGTTTTTATCTTTTTTTTTTTTTTTTTACATCTTAGGAAAAATTTGTTGACATTCAATTTTTTTGCAGTATCCTAACACTGACATCTTCTGACTATTGAGGAGAACTACATATCTCCTTAAAATATTTCCCAGTGACTAAGCTTATCTTTGTACCCACTTTATTAAAAGTATGGAAGAAATTAACATTTCTTGAATGATGGATAATGTAATGGACATTTCAAAGAGGATCTCATTTGATCTCTTAGCAACTTACAAAATAGAAATATTATAGGAGATATGTTTAAGCCTTAAAAAATAAAATACTTATCAACAAATGATACTATTAAATCAAAGAACTATTTTTTAAAGGCTTCTGTTAAGGCTTTACTGAGATCTTCACTTGGGTTACTGTAAAGTATTTTTAAAAACAATAAATTGTATTGATTTGAAAGTTTCGTTTGATATTAGACTATCCACAGTAGGTAAACAGGCAGCGCAGCATAGGCTCTAGGTTCAAATCTTGACTTGGCTGTTTATTAGCTAAGTGACATGATGTATATTAGTTAGCCTCTCTGTGCCTTAATTTACCCATCTGTAAAATAGGAATGATAATTGTACTTACTTCATAGGGTTGCTATGAATATTAAATGAGTTGATATTTGTAAAGTCCTTAGAACAGAGTGTCTGGCACTTAATAATTGCTATACAAGTGTTTTTGATAAATTACCAAAATTTATATGCTTTTACTTTACTAGTAGATCAAGTAAATATCAAAATCTCTTCCATTAGTCAGAAAAATTAAAATTTCTCATTCGTCAGGTTTTATCTACTAACAAATTTTACTATGTGCCTTTGTTCAACGTCCTATAAATTGAAAGAGGAGATTTTAAAACAAATGTCAGAATATAACTGCAGATCTGTAAAGACTTGGGATAAACAGATTTTCGCCATTACTGACCAGGGTTCTGCTTAGAAGGTCCTTGTTTTTTTTTCCTTTTTATTTCTTCATTATCTCTCATACTGACCAGGTACCATGAAGCTCAATAAAAGGATTCAGTAATTACTTGTAGAAGGATGAAACTTATCACAGACTTGTTAAGTCACATAACATTTTTGTTTTGCTCATATGATACTCCCTACTTCCAAATATGTTATATTCCCATATAAGGAAATACATCAATGTGTACAGATAACCACTTTTACCAGAGAAAAACATAAAATATAATCCTATCCATTAGAGATATAAACTTCAAACTACCTATAATTTAGCACAGAACTATGTATTTACATAAAATTGTTATTATTACATAAAAATTAGGCTTTGGGAAACAGAAAGGGCACAAAGACAACAGAATTTGCCATTCATGGGGCAGGAAGCTTATCTGCACTGTCCAATAATGGATTCTGACTAGTACTGAAGATTAAGCTAATTCCACTGATATCTACAAACGTAGCAGACTTTAACCACAAATGAATAATACTACAATACTTACAAAGGTGTACACAGTAAAATTTCATTAAAACCCTGCTACCTAGAAATTTGGGATGATTCAAATAGTCTAAACTTTTAATTTAGCTGAAAGATCGTCTTAAGAAATCTACTAAGGTAGGAAGAAGAAAAAATGGGGTACAAACACTTTCAAGCATTTTTAGAGCCATGTAAATAGCATTTATTTAGACAGAAACAGTTAACTGCTAATTGCAAATACATGTGAACTATATACCGAAACAAATCTAACAAAAGACCTATTCTAGGCAATTCTTTTAAAACATAACTACATATTGCTATAACTAGCAGTATAGCAAACATTCATCCTTCATGTCAAGTATCTGGTAAATCACAATTCAGATTGATCTGCAATGTCATTCTTAATTATTCTGAATTATTGAGATTTTATGTATTTAACTGGATAATATTATCTATATCCATGCATGTGGGAAACCAAGATAAAATAATACATTTATTATATGTAACTAGAGTTACAGTCTACCTTATTAACATGAAACTGATAAAACTAAAAGTAATAATTACAATGTAAATTTTGCAGTTTAATATATATATAAATAAAGTACCTTGAAATATTCTTTTCTAATCTGTTTGCTCCGCCTTCTTTCTTCACTCTGCCAGATTATAGGTTGAGATTCTGGCCACTGCTGTTCATCCATTTGATCCTTCTGATTTTCTAGGGGCTATAATGAGACAATTTCTTTTAACTAAATAAATGACATAAATAAAATATTAGATATAACAGTAATTCATTTTTCTCTTACCTGCCATGTGAGGGGTGATAACGGTGAATTAACTTCATCTGCTGAGACACTACAAAATTAAAGATGTCTTCATATGTTAAAAAATTTAGAATTATTCTTAGGTATTTATTATGAACAATATAATGTTGTCTCTCGCTCGCTCTCTCTTTTTTTTCTACCAGAAATCTAAAAGACTTTATCCATGTCTATGGTTTAAACTACATAAAACTTAAAAGTTGACAAAAATATATTAAGTTCCCAATCACTTTTATTCCTTTAAAAAAAAGGACTACTCTAAGGACTTTTTAGAGGCCAAAAGAAATGTTATACCTAGACATACAATGAAAAACCAGATGTTTTTAATGATTACATTAAATCACTACCAAAAACAAACAAAAACCTAATAATTTCTTTATACAGACTTATTTTGTTTAAATGCCAAAGAGATTAGGGGAGTAATTTCTCTCTGACTATTGAATTACTGATTATGAACCTCTAACCCTTTATTCTGACACACAGGGTCTATGGTAGAAATTCTTTTCATCTATTTTTGTCAGGAAAAGTAGACTGTACATGTTGTTGTTAAGTGGCCAATTTGAACAAAAAGTTCCTTTGGAAAAAATACACAGACAAAATGCCCACTAGAGCTGTTATTATTCAACACTGTTGTAGAACTTCTCTATTATACAGGAAGAAAAAAACATTTAAATATTAGAGAGAAAGAAACAAATTTTCAAAATTTAGAGAAGACATGATTATCCAAGGGGGAAAAATCTATTATTATTAAAAGAAGGTTACCAGTTATAAAAAATATACAAAACTTAATAGCTTTCTCATATATCAATATATTGATAACAAGCTATAAAATATATCAGGAAGAAAATATTCATAAAAGGAAGGAAAAGCAAAAATACTAGGAACAAACTTAATTTAGACATGCATAAGATCTACATCAAAAACTACCCAAGTCAGGGCACCTGAATGGCTCAATCAATTAAGCATCTGACTCTTGATTTTGGCTCAAGTCATGATCTTGGGGTTGTGAGATGGAGCCCTGAATTGGGCTCCATGCTCAGCACATGGAGCCTGCTTGGGATTCTCTCTCTCTCTCTGCCCCCACCCGACCCTGTTCCCTGTTTGTGCTCTCTCTCTCTAAAAAAAGAAACATAACTACAAATGTCTAGTAAGAAAATTGAATAACTGGAAAGTTCTTAGAAAGACAAAATATTATAACTTCTTCAAATTAATTGACAGCTGAAATACACTATAATAAAAAACAGAAAGGATGTATTAGAAATTTGATAAAAGAATTTCAAAGTTAATTTGGAAGTACAGATGATAAAGAAAAGTTATATAATAAAGGGGACTTCCCTGCTAGGAAATTACATATATTCTACTAAATTAATTAAATACCACTAGACCCAGAATTTATAAATTTTCCAGGGGAAGACAAGTACAGAACCACAAATATAACAACTTGTGATTTAAAAAATGAAATTTACAATTGTTATAGAAATGATAGGTTATGCAGCAAATAGTGTGGAGACAACTGGTTAACCAATTACAAAATACACACAGAAAGAAAGAAAAACAGGGGGAGTTGGATAAGAAAAAGGAGAGAGGGAGCAAAAAAGAAGAAAAAATTAAATACTTCACCTCATATCAAAAACCAAAATTCATGACTAAAAGATTCAAATATAAATAAAGATGAAATTGCAATAAGTATATGAAAAATACGGGCAGTAAGCTTTTAAATGTTGAGGCAGAGGGAGTATATGGAAGAATCAAACTAAATACTGACAAAACACACAAAATGTAAGAATTAGACTCTGTATCTGGCCAAGATAGAGTAACAGTGATCAGATTTATACCCTGACTAAAAACACTAAAAGAACAGACAAAATATATTAAATTCTGCTTTCCAAGACACTGAGTAAGAAAGAAAGAAAGAAAAAAAGACATTTATCCCTTACAGATGGGTAACAAAGAAGGCAAACCCCATAATTGCATCAGGTTGCTGCAGGAAGAGGGTTTCCAGGCTCCTAGCCCACAGAGGAGGAACCAAAGTAAGGCCCAGGGGGCTCCCTGAATTGAAGAGACAGAGCTGGGAGCCAGAGTAAAAAAGGTAGATGGAATTAACAGGACAAAGTAATAGAGATTAAGCAATGCACAGAGAAAGGATTTGAAGAGCTTTTACTCTACAGAAGCATTCTTCAAATTTTCAACAGAGTATTGCTCCCTGTTCAGCGGGGAGCCTGCTTCTCTCTCTCCCTCTACTGCTCCCCCTGCTTCTGTGCTAGCTTGCTAGCTCTCTCCGTCTCTCAAATAAATAAAATCTTTTTTAACAATTCAATCAGGAATGTTGAGGAAGCTAGAGAAAAAGACTAAGCATGTTAAGTACAGACACGATAGACATAAAATAGATAAAAATCAAAGTTCAAGAGATGAAAAGTACAACATCCAAAATTGAAAATAAACTGGATGGGATTAACTGTAGACTGGACATTTAATAAGAAATGATTAGAGGGGTGCCCAGCTAGCTTAGCTGGTACAGCATAAAACTCATGTCTCAGGGCTGTAAGTCTGAGCACCATGCTGGGTATGATGATTACTTAAAAATAAAATCTTTAAAAGAAGAAATGATTGGTAAACATAAAGACTTAGTAAAAGAACTATCAAAAATCAAACAAAGAAAGAAAAATACTGAACAGGGCTGAACAGAACCTCAGCAATCAGTGGGAAACCCCAAGTAGCCTAATATACATATAACTGGAATTCCAGAATAGGTCAGGGGACAGAAAGGATATTTGAAGAAATAAGGGCCCAAATTTTCAAATTTCATGAAAACAATAAACCCATAAATTTGAGAAGCTCAAAGAACTCCAAACAAAAGAAAAATGAAGAGAACTACAAGATACATCATAATAAAATTACTTAAAAACAAATAAATGATAAATAGAAAATGGAAACAGCAGCCAGAGAAAAAAGACACATTAGGTTCTATGAAACAAATGCTGACAACAGAATTTTCATAGGAAACAACACAATCCAGAGGACAGTAGAAAACTCTTTAAGGTACTGAAAGAAAACAAAAATGTCAACCTAAAATTCTGTACCAGCAAAGATTCAAAAATGAAGGTGAAACAAAGACTCTGTCATACAGAAGCTGAAAGGATTCAGCACCAGCAGCATTAAAGTTCCTTTCAGGTAGGAAGAAAATTATACTACATGGAAATATAGAGCTACACAAAGGAATACAGAGCTCTTAGAGATGGTAACTAAGGGAGTAAAGATAAAAGACATTATTCTGATTATTTTAATCTCTGTAAAGAAATAATCAACTATTTAAAGCAAAAATAATAACAATGTATTATGAGGTTTTAACATATATATAAGTAAAATGTATAGCAACAACACCACAGAGGCCAGAAGGGAAGAAACAGATGTATACTGTGGTAGAGTTATATATGAAATGGCATACCAACACTTGAAGGTAGACTGTGGTAAGTTAAACACTATACTTTAAACCCTAAAATAATTAGTAACAAAAAATTACAGCTAATAAGTCCATGAAGGAGATAAATAGGAGTCTTAAAATAAAATTAAAAAGAGGGGGCAGCCCGGGTGGCTCAGCGGTTTAGCACCGCCTTCAGCCCAGGGCATGATCCTCAAGACCCGGGATCGAGTCCCACGTCGGGCTCTCTGCATGGAGCTTGCTTCTCCCTCTGCCTGTGTATCTGCCTCTTTCTCTCTTTCTCTCTCTCTCTCATCCCTCATGAATGAATAAATAAAATCTTTTAAAAAAAAAGGCTATTTTAGTAACTGAACTAAGAGATGGCTAGGGTGGAAATACATCAGTCAGGGAAAGACAAACATGATTTCACTCACATGTGGAATTTAAGAAACAAAACAGATGAACATAGGTGAAGGAAAGGAAAAATAAAGTAAGGGGAATCAGAGAGAGGGAGGCAACCATAAGAACTGTTAACTACAGAGACAAAACTGAGGGTTGCTGGAGGGGAGGTGGATTGGGGGAAGGGGTAACTGCGTGATGGGTATTAAGGAGGGCACTTGTGTTGAGCACTGGGTGTTGATGAATCACTCCTGAAATCAATACTACACTATATGTTAAGTAACTTGAATTTAAAGAAAAACTTGAAAGAAAAAACATAAAAATCATAAAGACAAATTAATAAATAAAATAAATAAAAATAAAATAAAATTTTTAAAAGATATGGCTAGAGCTAGGGTGGTAGGTGTGGAGGTGGTAAGATGTGATCAGATTCGGGTTATATTTTGAAGGCAGAGTCAACGAGATCTGCTAGTGGATTAGATATGGCATGTGAAAGAAAAGTGACATGTTAAGGTTGACTGAGGCTTTTGAGCTGAGCAACTAGAAGGATGAGTTTACATTTTCTGAAATGGGAAAAAAATACAGGAAAAACAAGTTCAAGAGGTACAAGGAGGGATTAAGACTATAGTTTTAGAGGGGCACCTGGGTCGCTCAATAGGTTAAGCATCTACCCTCAGCTCAGGTCATGGTCCCAGGGTCCAGGGATAGAGCCCCACATGGGGGACCCTCTTCAGCTGGGAGCCTTTTTCTCTCTCTCCTTCTGCCTCTGTCCCCTACTAGTGCTCTCTCTCAAATAAATAAATAAAATCTTACAAAAAATAAGAGTATAGTTTTGGAAAGTTAAGTTTCGTGTCTATTATACATCCAAGTGGAGATGTTAAGTAGGCAACAGGTTATACAACTCTGTGGCGCGTGTGTGTGTACACACACAAACGTGCAAATATTCATGCACACAGATAGAAAAAGAGTCTAAAGAGAAAAATACCAAAATACTATGACCTGTCATCTCTGAAGAGTGGGATAATAGTTGATATTTATTTGGGTTTTTTTCTTTGTGTTTGCTAAATCTTACAATTTTTCAAGAATAAAGCTACATTAATCTTATACTAGGAAATTTTTTATTTTGTTTTTAAGAAAAAAATTGAGTGATTATTTTGAAAATGAGAAAAGTAGAAGTAATAGTTATATGAAGGAGAGGCCAAGATTAGATATCACAGTGTTGAGGTTTGGGCAATTGGAGTTTTCTCAAGAGAATATTAGGAACCTAGGGAGGAAGCTTAGCATGGGAATGAAAGAAGGTAGGGGGGAAGTAATAACACAAACTTTAAGGAAAGAGAACATACAAGATAACAGAATCAGTATTCAAAAATGGAGGGAGTGGGTTAAATTCAATTACTGAAATTTGAGTAATGTTTCTAGACTTGAGTATAAAAACTCATCTTTATACTTGAACTCAATTCTGAACGCCAAAGTGGAAAAAAAGAAGAAAGGGGAGTCCCAGGAGAGAAATCAGGATATACAGAAGACAGAGATGGGAAACCATGCTAGAATAAGGAAAAAAGTACTGTTCCTAACAGCAAAAATTGCCACTGGAAGAGCGCATAAGGCTTAAGGTAGGCAGAAATTCACTTCAATCTTACAGTTAAGTCAAACATTTTCAGCTTTATCCTGAAAGTGATAAAGAACCAGTAGAAGATAATAGATGGGAGTCACACAGACTATTTTAGAACCATCACTCTTATAACAGTGCAGAAGACAAGTTTAAAGGTAAGCAAAAGTGAAGAAAGAAGATATGTCTAGGGACTGTTACAGTAATCCAGGAGGAAAAGGATGGGGCCTATGCCAATCCGATTGTGCTAGGAATGGAGAAGTTGAGACAGATGTAAGTAATGTGAAGAAGCTCTAATTTTCTGGGCAGCCGCGGTGGTCCAGCGGTTTAGCGTCACCTTCACCCTGGGGCGTGATCCTGGAGACCCGGGATCGAGTCCCACGTCGGGCTCCCTGCATGGAGCCTGCTTCTCCCTCTGCCTCTCTCTTCCTCCCTCTCTCTCTCTCTCTCTCTCTCTGTGTCTCTCATGAATAAATAAATAAAATCTTAAAAAAATAATAAATATTTCAAAAAAAAAAGAAGCTGTAATTTTCTGTTATTGACTAGATTGGGAAGGGTGCATAAGAGAAGTTTCTGGGACGCTTGGGTGGCTCAGCTGATAAGCGTCTGCCTTTGGCTCAGGGTGTGATCCCTGAGTCCCAGGATTGAGTCCCACATCAGGCTTCTGCATGAAGTCTGCTTCTACCTCTGCCTGTGTCTCTGCCTCTCTCTCTCTGTCTCTCATGAATAAATAAATACAATCTTAAAAAAAAAAGAGAGAGAAGTTTCCTATAATTTCAAAGTTGCTGACAGGTGACTGAGTAGTGGGACATTCACTCAGGCAAACTATATAGGAGAAGAACTAAGTTTGGGAAAACATAAGTTCAGTTTAGACTGAGTTATCCAGGAAAAGATATCAGTGGTATGTGTGAATCTCAAGGAAGCAAAATGTTCTTTTTACCATATGTTAAGACATGGGGTTCTGGAACCAGACAACCTGGGCTTGAATCTTCACTGTATCACTTATAAACTGTGTGACCTTGAGCAAATTATGGAAATTTCTGAACCTCTGTTTTTTCCCTAATGAAATGGGGTAACAGTAACAACTTCATAGTTGTTATGAGGATTAAACGAGACAAGACATCTAACCCATTGAGAACAGTTTGCATATAACAAGCATTTAAGAAACGTTAATTCTCTCTGTGTTTACTTCTACAGCCACCCTACCTCCAGCCTTGGACCTTTATACTCCTGTAGAAATGACCCAGGAGTTGAACCTGATGCAAATTTTCAAACTGCCAAAAAGATAAATAGAAACTTTCAGGGTCTTCTAGTTCTCTGGAATTCATACATATTAACTTAGACCCTGTATTCACATAGAAGAACTTAGTAAAACCAAGGGATCCCTGGGTGGCGCAGCGGTTTGGCGCCTGCCTTTGCCCTGGGGCGCGATCCTGGAGACCCGGGATCGAATCCCACATCGGGCTCCCGGTGCATGGAGCCTGCTTCTCCCTCTGCCTATGTCTCTGCCTCTCTCTCTCTCACTGTGTGACTATCATAAATAAATAAATAAAAATTAAAAAAAAAAGAAGAACTTAGTAAAACCCAATTGAAATGAAATTAAAAAGTGAACGATAACAGAAAACAAACACAATGATGAAGAAACACATTCTGGCAGTAATACTCCTACAATAAATGGTTTACTGAGTTAATAAATGAACAAATGATTCTGTCATTAAGAAAAAATGCAGGTATGAGCACAAAAAGAGATCAAAATCCGTATTTTTGGATCTGTTTATATCAAAAGTAAATTTATCTGGTGCTATAACACATTTCTTCATTAAATTACCTAGTTATAGTAAATCTGTATCATTTATTCAATTAAAGCCCACATATGGGAACATCACTGTTAGAGAATCAAGCTTCATTTTAAAATATTAAACATAAGGACTAAAATATTTTTATACCTCTTTTCGCATTCCACAGTTTGTTTTGGCTTGTTTCTTGGGACAGAAGTTGAATGATTAAGAATCCTAGAAGTAAATTAGTACATTAATTCCAAAATACATTAAAAAGAAAAGTGTTAACGCATGATATAAAAGATCTCCATAATAAACTGCATCTGGTCCATGAAGATCTCTGCTAGAAAACAATGTTTAAATATCACTTAGATATATTTCCTATGGCTATCATGAAGGAATGAAGCCCACCAACTCTTCCGCACATCTTCTTTTATAAACCTTTTCTTGAGGTCTGGGTATCTTCTAAGCATGCTATTGCCCTGTGTGTATCTAACTTTTGGCTGAGACAGAAGATAAATAGATGCAGATTGTTTAGGTGCCATCATGACTGATTTCATTTTCCCAGCGCAGCAAATAACACAAGTTATGCTGATGTAACAGATGATCATTTTGCCAAGAGCCAAATAACAAATCTTAATTCTAAATGTAAAGCCAATGTTAAAGTTCAATTCTTTAAAAAAATCTCACAAGTTTATTAAACTTTTAATACCCAAATAAGATGATATTTGAAGAAAACAAAAAAGAAAAAGAATGATAAAGCATCATGAGAGAACTATTTGTCCATAATTTTATAGAATTCTAAGTATTAATCTCAAAGTCCAAAGTAATGAATAACTTCCTTTAGCATAAGTCACTAACATATTTAAGAGTTCTTAATATTTATCTATTTACTATAGATTTAAATGTAACTTGCTTTTCAATTTTAAAGTTTAGTCTTATAAGGAATAAAATATGTCTTATTCAAGAAACTTTGGATGTCAACTATCAAAATAAAGAGGAGAAAACAATTTAAAATTAAACTACAGGGACGCCTGGGTGGCTCAGCAGTTGAGCAACTCCCTTTGGCTTGGGGCATGATCCTGGAGTCCTGGGATCAAGTCCCACATCGGGCTCCCTGCAAAGAGTCTGCTTCTCCCTCTGCCTATGTCTCTGCCTCTCTCTGTGTGTGTCTCTCATGAATAAATAAATAAAATCTTTTTAAAAAATAAAAATAAAACTACATATTTACTACTAAAAGATATCATAACCTAAAGATAAGTTGGTAATTACAGAAAGATGGTTAACATGAAGAAACCAATTTTCATTACCCCAGCTTCCTCACTAGCTTGGATGGATTAAAGCCTCTCTAGGAGGAAATCACAGTGAGGAGCAAAGGACAAGTATCACAGGCAATGCAATGTAGCTTTGCACCAAACAACTTTGAGATTAATAACACCTTTATTTTGCTTAGTATGGACATATACTAAAATTGCACTTAATCCTGAAATGCAAAAGAATTAAGGTAAAAAATATCTAGGACTATTAAGAAGAAATACATCTTTAAAGAGTGATTTTTAAAAATGAGATATAACAGTGAGAACTGTCCTGAGGAGTGAATGTCAGAATTATTGCAGTGGAGGGAGGTGGAAGAATCAAACTACAAGTGCCCTTACTATAGTAAATTCTGAATTCTCCTCAAACCACACTAGCATTGTGATTACTGATGTATATGAGTCATACTGAAGCAGAAAGATGAAAAAAAGTTGAGACCCATTTACCAATAAAATATATGTGAGAATTTTCCTATGTAAAAGTCTGTTTGTATGTGGATATTTAATGTTTTACTCTGATACTCAAAGTCAAAATAAACATGTGCTGTATCTAAATATCTGTTCTAGATAATAAACACATTTCCCTAATCCAGTTACTAGTACTGTATTTTAAGTAAATGACTATAAAATTCAGCTGCACCAACCTGGCCCCTTAATACTTAAGGCTTCCACAAACTCTAGATACCTTGATGCATGTCCTGCTGCTCTGGTCCTCTGGAAGAGTTTTTCACTGAATGATGCTCTATTACACAAAGGCCTCCATCTGTATTGACATTTCCCGTACATCAACCAAACCAAAAGGTGGGAGAAGTAAGATGTTTTGGGAGAGGACAGGTAAGTCATTAGTAAAGCAAGCAAAAAAGAAAAAATGGATAGATTTCAAGGGTTGAGAAAACTACCTAATTAGTAATAACAAGCTAGAGGTCAACGTGATGCTCCTCGAACTGGAATAGTCATATATATGATCAGGGAAAAAAAAATCACATGAAATAAGTTATGTTTATAATTTCTATAATTCTAAACCAAAATAAGAAACTTCTCAAAATGTGATTTTCCTTTCCCATGATCCTTAATTATACTTCAATATAACTTTTCAAAACTACTTTTTTTTTATTTAGCCATATTACATAGTACTAAGAAGCACATCTTTCCACAATATGTGAAAACTCTCAGGACACACTTAGCTGTAAATAAAATAATTATGAAAAAGAAAGACATAATAGAAAATACTATACAAGTTACCAGGAATGAACATGCAATGGGAAATATTCAATTGAAGCTATTCACTGCAAAAGCTCACATAATCCTTTCTTTATGGTGATACCACACAAATTTTAAGAAGCCAGCTAAACATCAACTTATTCAGCCACATAATAAGAATATCTATACAAGAAAATGAACAGGGGGCATCTGGGTGGCTCAGTCAGTTAAACATCCAACTCTTGATTTTGGCTTAGGTCATGATCTCAGGGTCATGAGATTGAGCCCCATGTTGGGCTCCATGCTCAGCACAGAGTCTACTTGAGACTCTCTCTCTCTCTCCCTCAGCCCCTCAATCCCCCAAAATAAATAAAATCTTTAAGAAAAAATAGAGAACAGTAACTATTTCCCTAACAATAAAATAGATAAGAGGGTTGGTGGAAATTTGAAGAATTAGCTAAGTAATTTAGAGAAGAACATTACAATAATTTTTTAAGATGATAGTTTTTTTAATTCCCCAAATTATAGTGAAGATTAAAAACTTACAGAATAGCTATTTTTTTAAGATTTATTAAAAATTTATTTATTTATTTATTCATGACAGACACAGAGAGAGAGAGAGGCAGAGACCAGGCAGAGGGAGAAGCAGGCTCCATGCAGGGAGCCTGACATGGGACTCGATCCCAGGTCTCCAGGATCACACCCTGGGCTGAAGGCAGCACTAAACCGCTGGGCCACCGAGGCTGCCCCAGAATAGCTATTTTAATATAGGGAGCTTCACTAATTCAGAGGGACTTCAATACACTCAAATACAAGTAGAAAAAATTCAGTATTTTAATAAGAGGAATAAAGATTAGCTTCTAAAAAAAAACAACAATAAACTGTCAAAACAAAGTAGCTTAATCTATGCATCTCAAAGAGGGAGCAGTCTTCTAAAAACTAGCCTTCAGACTTTGAACACTTATGATAAAATAATCTACTGGATAGTTTATCTCCTTTCCTGTTCTTTTTCACTATTAATTCTGTGCATTATCCTCTTGTTAATTTTCCTAGAGTAGTTTCTTTTTTTTTTTTTTTTTTCCTAGAGTAGTTTCATCAACCTGGTACTAGTATAAACTTGCTTAAAGAATAAAAGACACTTTTAAGAACAGTATGAACTAAACAATTGGCAAAGTTGCTTTCAGAAAATCACCACTGAAGTCAACCTAAGCAGTTTTTTAATTGCCTTTAATTTGGGAGTACATGCATGGCTTCTGTTCGCAGAGAACTAACACTACATTTACCTTCAAATAGTAGCTAGCTAAAGAACTGTTAAGTAGCATATGGTGTAGGAGTTCTAGGTGGTACTTTCTGATATGTGAGGGTAATCTTACTCCACATAAATCATTTAAAATCAAGACAAACAACAACAACAGCATTACAAGACTGTGCTAAAGCCTAAAATGAAATGTTGTGACTCCTGATTGACTTACAATTTTATTTTATCTTGTTTAAGATTTTATTGATTTATTATTTAGAGAGAGAGGACAAAAAACACAAGCAAGCAGCAAGAGGGGCAGAGGGAGAGGGAAAAAGAATCTCGAGCAGACTCTGCAATGAGCACAGAGCCTGACGCAGGGCTCGATCATGATCTAAGCCGAAGTCAAGAGTCAGGTGCTTAACTGCCTGAACCACCCAGGCATCACTGACTTGCATTTTATTTTATTTTTTTTAAAGATTTTATTTTATTTATTCATGAGAGATGAGAGACAGAGACACAGGCAGAGGAGGAAGCAGGCTCCATGCATGGAGCCCGGTGTGGGACTTGATCCCGGGACTCCAGCATCATGCCCGGGGCCGAAGGCAGGTGCTAAACCGCTGAGCCACCCAGGGATCCCCCTGACTTGCATTTTAAATAGCATTTCAGACTCTTCATTAATAAAGTGGAAATCTAAAACACAATACAATGTGAAAGAGAAAATCTACAACCAGAGAAGGTATAATTAACATCAAATCCTCTAAGGGATGGAAGATTACTTTTGATTTTTTTTTTCACTCAAATCAAGAACTGTAATAGCAAACAAGAATTTTAATTACCTACTTCTGAGAGATGTGAGCGACAGTAACATATTTTAGAAGAAATGAGAGATTATTCAGTGAAGAAAATACTAGATTTAGCATTAAAAAATCCTAAGATCAGTTTAAGTCAGCCATTAACAGAAGAGGCCCCAGTATCTTATTTAAATTGTCTATAAATTATTGATTTTTAAAGTTAAATGTGCTCTTTATAGTATGACCACATATAAATATTTTAATGCCTTCCAAAATAAGACAATTATTACATTAATATCATTGCATATTAATATTTATCTTAAAAATTTCATATTCGGGGCAGCCCCAGTGGCACAGCGGTTTGGCGCCACCTGCAGCCTGGGGTGTGATCCTAGAGACCCAGGATCAGGTCCCACGTCGGGCTCCCTGCATGGAGCCTGCTTCTCCCTCTCCCTCTGCCTGTATCTCTGCCTCTCTCTCTGTGTCTATGAGTAAATAAATAAAATCTTAAATAAATAAATAAATAAATAAATAAATAAATAAATAAATAAAATTTCATATTCATATGTGCTAACATCTGAAAAGGGAGATGAAGAGAAACATCAGAGATAAAGAAATGACTTTCTCATACATCTAAACAAATAACAAGTTATTTAGAAAGAACACAACTAAATTAATGGTTCCTATTAGTTTTAAATTTGTTAATCTCACTTTCAAGCAATCAATTCACTGAGTATTACTGAGAACCTACCATGTACAAGGCACAATGCTAGGCGCTATTTTGTAAAGATTATAAAACCATCACAAAAATATAACCTATGAAATATCATTTGATATTGTTTCTAAGCTAAAAGAATAATTCCAGTTACAGAAATAGATGAATAGTAGAAAACTGAAAAATATAGAAATGATATATATGACATCGTTAAAATCTACAATTATGCACTCAAATGCTATTCTTAACAGAATCAGAGAAATAAATATTGCTGTGGGTTCTTTTAAAATCAGTATTCTCTGCTCATAATGATAAATACAATTATTTCACCTGTTGGGTAGAAGAGACAGAAACTCAACTATTTTGTAAGCTACAAGAGTAGGTGGTGGCTTGCTTCATCAAACCTCTTAAACTATGGGGGCGATCAATACCTTGATTATATTGGAGGGGGAAAACATACATAACCCCACAAGTAACCAATATTTTAAAAAGCCCATTAGAAATGAATCACACGAAAGGATTAGAAAATAAATTTCACAGAAAAGGGTGACAATAATAGAAGAAAACCATAAGCTGGTTATGAGGATACATTAGATATAGAAGGGATAAAAAAGATTGCTATTTTCTAGTATGGTTTTTCATTCTATAAATGCAGTAGCTTCACCAAAAAGGATGTTTAGTAATTATTTTTTTAAAATAGTGGCCCTTAAAACCAGACATTTGCAATTTGATGAGTTTCAATAGTAATTATTTTTCAAACCATATATAAAAGCAAATGCCAGGAACACCTGGATGGCTCAGTGGTTGAGCATCTGCCTTTGGCTCAGGTCATGATCCTGGGATCCTGGGACTGAGTCCCGCATCAGGGTCCCTGCATAAAGCCTGCTTCTCCCTCTGCCTGTGTCTCTGCCTCTCTCTTTCTCTCTGGGTCTCTCATGAATGAATAAATAAAATCTTAAAAAAAAAGCAAAATACTTATTAATTACCCATGTAAATGTACAAAAATTATTTTTTAATTATTATTTTAATTTTCTCAAAACAAAAAAAAACCACTCAGATCTTCTTTGTTTCAAAACTATAAATGCAATTCTCTCAGTACATGAAGATGGAATAATAGCTAACCCTCTGCAGCACAGAGAACTTCTGTATTAAAAATGGATGCGTGGGACACCTCGGTGGCTCAGTGGTTGAGCGTCTGCCTTTGGCTCAGGTTGTGATCCCAGAGTCCTGGGATGGAGTCCCGTATCAGGCTCCCCTCAGGGAGCCTGCTTCTCTTTCTGCCTATGTCTTTGCCTCTATGTCTCGTACAGATAAATAAATAAAATCTTTAAAAAATAATATTAAGGGAAGCCCGGGTGGCTCAGCGGTTTAGCACCACCTTCAGCCCAGGGTGTGATCCTGGAGACCCATGATCAAGTCCCACGTCGGGCTCCCTGCATGGAGCCTGCTTCTCCCTCTGCCTGTGTCTCTGCCTCTCTCTCTCTCTCTCTCTCTCTGTGTGTGTGTGTTTCTCATGAATAAATAAACAAAATCTTAAAAATAATAATAATAATAATAGTAAAATAAAATAATTAAAATGCATTGATTTTATACTCATTCATACAATGCCTTCCTTATTGCCAATGCTATATATTTGGAGAAAGCCCAGCCAGAGGGAGAAATCGTCATTGACCAAGTAACAGACCAAAGTAACTGTGACCTTCAAATCATCATGTTGATTTCATCAACCATTATGTAATTCCATTCAATTCTAAGGAGTTTACACATATCCCAAGTAATCTGGAATATAATAAAAAGTGCACTACAGATACATGACATGTACTTGGGGGAAAACACTTATAATGTATGTAATGCTATTGTGAGCTAAAATGAGTATCAAAAAACAAATCAGTTATTATTTAGCACACAGGAATAAAAAGGAGACATCTACACAATAATTAAATAAAATGACTGTGTGAGTATGAAGTATTTGTCAATTGTGTATATAACTTAACATTTCTCTCCTAAGTATTTCCTATTATCTTTTAGTAGTTAGTTCCTTGACATAGATCTTAAGATGATCCTATTGTTTACTGGAATCTTCATTTGATAATTTTTAAATGATCATTTAATGATTATAAAGTCTGCCTATTTAAATCTCATTACTGAAAAAATACCTGTTCTTCTGCTCTTGCTGCAATAACTGAGCGGCTATTTTCCTCAAATCAGTTACTTCCTTCAAATCATCATCCTCTTCCTCTGCAAGTAACTGTTCTTTCCCAAGTCTGAAAGGTGACACAAACACGGTTATCCAAAAAGTAAGGCAGATATTTTATGCCAGCTTCCAGAAACAGAAACCATTTGTTCGTTCTTAATATCATGTAAAAGCTAAAATCCTAATGTCCTTGTAATTAAACATTAAAATAAGGAGTATGTAAGGAATATAAAAACATATCTATCTTCTATTCAATAGGAAATGTATCATACTGGTTATATTAATATAACTAATGATTAACAAAGCAAATTGTATTACCATTTTATAATTTCTGAAATGTGTAATTTAACAATGCATACTTCCCAGTCCTGAGTGTAATAAGAACTGCAAAGCTCTGTATGCCTTTTTTTTTTTAAAGATTTATTTATTTATTCATTCAGAGAGAGCGAGAGAGAGGCAGAGACACAGGCAGAGGGAGAAACAGGCTCCATGCAGGAAGCCAGATGTGGCCCTCGATCCCGGGTCTCCAGGATCACACCCCAGGCTGCAGGCGGCGCCAAACTGCTGCGCCACCGGGGCTGCCCTGTATGCCTGTCTTTACAAATATCAAATGTTATGAAAATTTTACTAAACCACCCTCCTTTTATCAGTTTATTCATCATGATATTAAAAATCTCCATGTAAAATGTTTAAGTAGAAGAAATGTAAAATAGGTCCAAGTAAGATTGGCAATTTGCAGGAAAATGTTCATTAAAATACATAATTTTTAATCATTCAAAGAGAGCAAAAGAATTTTTAAATAAGTTGTTCTCCAAACTCTAGTAACTTTATCCAAAGGTATTTCATTTAAAACACAGTATCAGAGACGCCTGGGTGGCTCAGCAGTTGAGAGTCTGCCTTTGGCTCAGGGCACGATCCTGGAGTTCTGGGATCAAGTCCCACATCGGGCTCCCTGCATGGAGCCTGCCTCTCCCTCTACCTGTGTCTCTGTCTCCATCTCTCTGTGTCTCGCATGATTAAATAAATAAAATCTTTAAAAATAAATAAATAAATTGGAAAAAAATAAAACACAGTATCAAATCCTAAGGCTTTGGGACACCTGGGTGGCAAAGCGGTTAAGCATCTGCCTTCTGCTCAGGGTGTGATCCCAGGATCCAGGATGGAGTCCCACATCTGGCTCCCTGCGGGGAGCCTGCTTCTCCCTCTGCCTATGTCTCTGCCTCTCTCTTTCTGTGTCTCTCATGAATAAATAAATAAATCTTTTTTAAAATATCCTAAGACTTTGTATCTTGACTCTATCTTGTATGCCACTGTGACATTCAAGTTTATACAACTATCTTCATGACATAATGTGAGAAAGTAAGAGAAAAATGAAATATAAAGAGTACAAGACAAAGCAATGTACCTCCTTATGGGGAACCAGACATGACTAATTCATAACTGATTAAAAAGTTACAAATTAGGTCATTTGTAGGAAGCACAATGTAGAGAAAAGAGAAAAACCTAGGGATCACAGAGAGCTAGGTTTACACCCTAGATTCTAGTAGACACAAAGTGATTCTAGGCAAGAAACTTCTGAGTCTCCAAGCTTCCCCTTCCTCATCTGTAAAAATAGAGATGGTATCAATGCTACAGGATTTAGTGAAGATTAAATAAGAAACATGAAAGACACCTGGCTGGCTCAGCTAGAAGAGCACATGACTCTTGATCGTGGGGTCATGAGTTCAGGCCCCATATTGGGTGCAGAGATTACTTAAATAAAATTAAAAAAAAAATCTTTGGGGCACCTGGCTGTCTCATTTGGAAAAGCATGCTACTCTTGATCTTGGGGTCATGAGTTGCAGCCCCATGTTGAGTGTAGAGGCTGCGAAAAAAATTTTAAACTGAAAAAAAAAATTTTTAATAAAGATAAATAAATAAATAAATAAATAAATAAATAAATAAATAAATAAGAAACATGGGAAAGCACATAGCACAGATCCTGGCACATGGTAGGTATTCAACAAATATTCCTTCCTTCCTTCCATCCTGTAGCTACAAAGCAACTTTAAGGAGTAACTGAACACGGCACGTCATATTCCATCATTTCATAAGATAAATGATAGAGAAAAGATTTAAAGTGCAATGATTTTAATAAAATACAGAAATAAACGCCCTTAAAATTACTATAACCAATCTGATGAAAAGGAAATGCATTAAACCAAGTGCTGGAACACCTGAGTTCCAGACTTTTGAAACTCCAGGTCTGCTCCTTATTGGCCAAAGGATGCAAAAAATCATCTATTTTAAAGAGTTGCTAAAGAGCTCAAATGAAGCAATGTATGTGAAGGTACAGCTCTCCTCAGTAATAATAATAGAATTATACTTCTAGGGGGTAGGGGAAATGTATATACTACACTCAGCTTAATTGCTTACTATAATTTTCAGCTTAATTGAGGATTGCAGATAAATGAAGTACTTACAAATTAACTATCTGAACATAACAGGTTAATGAACCAAAAATCATATTCTTTCAAAGTACTCTTTCGAATAGGAATATCTAACAAATATTTAATTTTAAGTAACATTTCAATTTGAGAATTCATGTGTGTTTACCTTTTTTCATCTTCCAATTCTTCATTTTTCTGAGATTTCTCAGGACCCTTTTCTTTTCCCTTATATAAAAGAAAGTTAAATTTTAAATCTGTGTGGTGTACTTCTGTGAGATCAAGGAAAACATGTTATTATGTTATTAATATCTCTTCAACGTTTTCTTTACCTTAAGTAAAGAGACATATGAACCAATATGTGCATCTCCTTGTTCAGGAACTGCTACATCTTCTGTGTTGGGGTCAATAAAATCATACACCTCCTGGTCTAAAAATAGATAGATATTTATTAGAAAATATAAATTGTAAACAGTGTGCTTTCATTAAGTGTTTACAACAATAGATTTTCTCAATAAAAGAACTGGTCAAAGATACTGTATTTTTGAAAATGCATTTTTAATAAGGGCAATATACATGAAATAAAAATAGGCACCACATGAATTACCTTTCTGAGAATCAGGTTTACTTCCTATTGAGTGACTGTCATTTCTTGATGTCTGCTCTCTATTTGATTCTGAGACTTGAGAGTGAAGGCTGATTGTGTCATCATCTGATGGCTGAAAGGAGTAAGTACAAAGCACAAATGAGGCATTTGAAACATAGAATAAAATTAAGTTGCTTTGGGTGGCTCAGTGGTTGAGCGTCTGCCTTCGGCTCAGGGCATGATCCTGGGATCCTGGGATCAAGTCCCACATCAGGCTCCCCATAGGGAGCCTGCTTCTCCCTCCACCTATGTCTCTGCCTCTCTCTCTCTGTGTCTCTCATGAATAAATAAATACATCTTTTAAAAAACAATAATTAAGTTGCTTTAATTTCACATAGGATATGTAGAATATCTGCTTTATAGCTCCAGTTCTCAAACCAAAAATTAATATGCTAAAATTTACTGTTCTGCTTCTAAAAATGTACATGTCCTTTGTCATTTGAAGTCATAAAATCCAATAATGATCATTTTTTAAGTAAAATCAATCAAGTGTGTGCAAGTGTCTACCTATTTCAAAATAGGTATTTTATTTCTTAAAATAAAATAGATCAACAATAGAAAAGACTCACTTCCGTTGTAGATAATCGTTTCTCTCCATTATCACTTCCAATTCCAGAGTCAGGGCCATGATTTTTATTTGGATAAAAATCTTCCATACTATGAAAATAGAAAATTCTAAGGGCAATTAGGGTTTCCTTCTTAAATAAATACATAAATAAATACATAAATAAAATTTCCCTAGATAATACAGAACATATACTCCTGATGTCTAAGATCCCTAAAGACATTAAGGGAAAATATCAGAAATCTTCCTATAAGTATTTTACTAATATCCCTCATGTAATATTTTCCATGCATTTACTGTTGTAAAGTGTCAACTGTTGGGGCACCTGGGTGGCTCAGTCAGTTAGGCATTAGACTCTTGGTTTCCATTCAGGTCATGATCTCAACGTTGTGGGATCAAGCCCCAAGTTGGGTACCACACTCAGCACAGAGTCTGCTTAAGATTCTTTTGCCCTGGGGATCCCTGGGTGGCGCAGCAGTTTAGCGCCTGCCTTTGGCCCAGAGCGCGATCCTGGAGACCCAGGATCGAATCCTACGTCAGGCTTCTGGTGCATGGAGCCTGCTTCTCCCTCTGCCTATGTCTCTGCCTCTCTCTCTCTCTGTGACTATCATAAATATAAAAAAAAAAAAAAAAAAGATTCTTTTGCCCTCCCTTCCCTTCTCTCTCTGTTCCTTCCCCTCACCAGCTCCTGTGCACATGTGCACTCTCTC